>NC_135400.1:14798392-14853392 GCF_051989625.1 Stigmatopora argus | reverse complement strand
GGTCTTCCATTTTGCGAGGACGCCTTGAGCCGTACACGCTCCGGCGCCCAAAATGAGCTCTTCAAAGATTAGCCACAGATGGCGCCGATAGCGGCAGACCTCCCTTACGCCAGCGCGGCCCAATCCAATCACGCTTTGTCCGATTTGTTCACTGGGCGCTCCGATTCTATTATTTATTCTTTTAGAACTCCTTTAAGGTCAGTTTCCTTTTGTCGGCGAACCGAACGCCCCCGAGCTCGTTCGATTCCCTCGTCAGAGGCAACCATGTTCCATTTTGACCGACACTATTGGACAGGTAGCGATTTAACACCGTGCACATTTGACAATAGCAATTTGGCGACAATTGGCAAATGGGAAGCGACGGGGTGAGGCGGGCCGTCCGACACGGGCGCCGCATTCTTCATTTTCACCGTCACACGGTGCTCTGAGATGGAACATATCGCCGACGTGGCGGGAGATGATGCGCAAATAAGCACAAGTGGAAACGTGTAGGAGGAAATGATGATACTGGGGAGGAGGAGGAGGAGGAAGAGGAGGAGGAAGAAGGCCCGAACGTCACCGCTGCTCGCGGCTAAAGCTTCCTGCGACGGAGCATCTGGGAGCGATTGGAGCATGAAGAGTACATCAACCTTTGCTAGCGAAAAAATACGCAGCTTGCTATGTCAATTTCGCGGCGGCGAATTTGGATTTCAGATGGCGGCGACCTTTTTTGGACGCCGAGCCCACTGGCGGTTGACTTCATTCTGTTTTAGCCGCCAGAGCAAACCAACTAGGGCCGGCTGCCAGATTTTTATTGGCTGGCAGGGAATTTTGAAAGCAATCTTTGAGTATGGCCCGCACATGAAGCTTCATTTCAGCCTACGTTGCGTTTAGCGCCAGAAGGAGCTCGCCAAGCAGACGGACTGAGGTCAAAAGCGGATGTTATATTAAAATCAATGTGGGAAATGGTGTGGAATTTGAGTATTTTGTTTTATATACATACTTTTATACTATAGACATATCAAATAATGATCCAATGTGATGAATTGAAATATCTTGGTTGTGAGTTTCTTGACTTTTTTGTTCTTTTTGCTGGTCATTTGCTCTTTTTAAATACAAATTTAGCTCGGCATGGAGGGATCTTGTTTCACCGCAATTGACGGCGATAGACGTCCAATCCGTTTTGATTGGGAAGCTAGCAGCGATCGTTCGATTGGTCCATCTCTGCCAATGGCATTGAGTGAGTTAACATCATTTAAACATGTACAGGATTTATTGACTAGATACGTTTATTTTTCATTGTTAAATATTTTTTCCCTGTATTACAACGGCCAATTTCATTGAAAATAATGTAAAAAAAATAAAAATAAACGGAACATACTCCATTACAACTATCTAATTCCAAATAGGCATGTTTTGTTAACTTCATCCCGACAAAGAAATAACATTTTCTGACTTATTTTGAAATTTTAAACAAGAATTTACAAAAAAGATAATCTGACTTCATTACCTTTCACTTATAAATACTATAAAGGAACTAAATCAATACTAGCTGTCTTTTAAAACAACAGCAAGGACAAAACAAAAACAGGAAGTGTTACATAAACAAACCCACGCTTTTGAAAACAGAATCATCTTGGTGAAGGTAATTAACTCTCCCCGTCTGAGTTTTTCTTCTCGTTCCGCTAGCGTTCGTGTGTGTGTGCGTGTGCACATGGGTGTGTGTGTGTGTGTGTTCACGTTCTGTCGTGTGCACAAGTGTGTGTCCCCGGGCTGATTGTGTGATTACTTGTGGGAAATGAGGGCTTTTGTTGTTGTGAGAGGATCAAAATTGAGTCCTTTCCAAGCGCGTGCAGCGTTTCTTCTTCTTTTTTTTTCGCTTTTTTTCGCCAAGGTGACCACTCAAAAGTCCCCATCCTTGAAAATTTCACGTCGTGTCTCGACTCTCGAAGACGGACGGACGCTAACTCGTGGGAAGCCCCGGTTAGCGAGGCCTTGTCTGGCCATTTTGGGGGTCTTTTTCGCCTGCTCATTGGCTTGTAAAAGCAACGGCGGCGGCGGCGATGGCGGCGATGGCGGCGATGGTGGCGATGGCGGCGTGCATACGAAGGCCAGCCCGCCTTCCTTTTCTCTGTCAGGCTGCTATAAATAGGGCCGAAGGAGCCTCGGGGCTGGCAGTGTAATGAGATTAACAGAACCAGTCTCGCTTCTTGCTCTTTCATTCAGATCCCTTTTCACTTTAGCGCCTCTAGTCGCTGGGTGTCCACAGTTGGCTTTTTGTTTTTTTGATTTTTTTGTAAGATATTTTTAGTGCGAAACACTTCTCTGATCTTCCCGAGTTCATTGTTCCCTCGATAGTAGCCTCCAGTCGAATGGGATTGGACGTCTGCAGCTGTGAATGGCAGTGAAATCGCGCTTGCTGGAAGTTGAAATGGATTTGATGTCTGTAACCGTCAATGTAGAAGTTTTAGCAAAAAAAAAGTTTATTTCAATTCAGTTCATCACATTGGACGCTTAAGCATATTTATATGTCAAACAACATATTTAAACTGAACTTTTTTTAAACTACCAGTCGTACCTCTACTTACGAAATTAATGGGTTCCAAGACTTTTTTATAACTTGAAAATTTCGTAAGTAGAGGTGTACTTTATAAGTAAATTCTCCAACTGTCAAAGTGGCGGCTTTGGTAGGATCAAATTAAAATGAAGAGTATAGATGTATATTAAATTTCCTGATTTTCCCCCTTTTAAATCAATAATTTTAATTTTTTAATCCATTTTTTCTGTGTTTTTAGTTCAAAAACCATTTTGTAAAATCTAAAAATATATATAAAAAAGCTAAAATAAACATTGTTTTAGATCTATAAAAAAACTGAATATTCAAGGCTTTTAATCCATTTATTAAAAAAATCTAAATATTATATCTAAAATGGTCCGGCCCACTTGAAATCAAGTTGACGTGAAAGCGGCCCGCCAACCAACCCGAGTCTGACACTCCTGCTTAAAATTTGTCAGTGTCCCAATTTTGTATGAAAGATGTTAGGAAACACACAAAATGAGAGAAAATGATAAAGAAATGATTTATTAATGTCTTCAAATAAATAAAGCATATGAAAATATGCCCTGCGCCGCTAAAATATCTCCATCCGTGGCCGTTATAGATGTAATACCCATGTTTGTCCGCCAGAAGGCGTGGTTCTACCACGGCCGAAAGCCGTCCACTTTGTAGTACATTTTAGACTTTTCCGTGTGCCCCGTATGTGTGTGAAAATATGTTCCATGTTGCATTAGTACAGTTTTTAATAGTTTAATAAGGGGAATTCAAAATAAAATAACGGATTAGGAAATGCTTTTACTTTTTGGGGTATTTCGTAACTTGGATGTTTTTCGTATCTCGAGTCACTCATTTGCATATATAAAATTTTGTAACCTGAAACGTTCGTACTTAGAGGCATTTGTAAGTAGAGGTATGACTGTAGTTTGTTGAGTTATCTTTGTTCAAATTTGGGTAAAGGACATTTGGATGTGATTTTTTTCCCTTCCTCAACTATCGACAGGAAATGGATATCTTAATCAGGTGCAAAAATATGCGAGTCCTGCCAAAATCCAACACATTTCCTCCACGTTTGGCCCAAACATGAGCGATTTCCCGAACTTCATCGGCCGAGCACATGTCAAAGCGTTTGTCCCCGTCACGCATCTAAAAGCGCCGCCGCCCTTTGTGATGTTCCAACGCCGCTTTGCACGGGACCATCTGTTGCTGCCGCTAAAAGAGCAATAGTCAAACACTCATTGGATGTGGCAGCTATTGTGTGTGTTTGTGCGGGTTTGTGTGCGTGTGTGCGGAAACGAGCCACCGCTCCACCGTTGCTGTGCATTAGCGCTCGATGTTTTGGTGAAAAAGACGGCTCCATCTTTCTTCTTGAATTGACATTAACAGTCGGAAACAAGCCAGCTGCTTTAAAAATTGGGTGGCAATGTTTTGCTTTGTGTCCATTTTTTGGTCACGTCATATTCATTTAGGGAGCTTTTTTGGATCATTTCCTGGTTAACTTGTTGGTTGCCATTTTGGAACTGGATTGGACGTCAATGGCCCTGAAAGATGCGTGTTGTTTGCCGGTCATCACCATTTTTCAATGGATTGTTTCTATTGTTGTCAATGGCAAATAGTTGACTTTAGGGCAATACATTGTTAATTTGAGGGTGTTTGGTGGTCACTTTCCGCACTTTTTGGGTTAAAATTTTTCTACCCTGCCAATATCCAGTATTCAAATCGGTTAAAAGCAGCAAGTAGTCCTTATTTCCGTTTTTATTGAGTCTCATTTTACATTTTTGTGGCCTGCGAATACCTTTAACTTAGACTTTTTTGTGTCAAATTCAGGTGGAAAAAAAATCAAAAACTTTTTTGATTTCTAAAATATTCAAGTTAGATCAATCTTTTTTCTCCCCTCCCCATAACAGGCATTTTTTTCCCAACTGTAAACGTTAGCGGCAAAAAAGCGTGTTGCACCAAAAACAATAGACAGAAAAAAAATGATAGACCTAAATAGAATAGATAATAAATACATAAATAAGCATGTTCCACGAAATAGACACAAAATGAGATAAAAGACTAATATAGTCAGTATAGATATATGTATTATGTAATGATAGCTTAGACGGTGATGCAAATGGGTAAAAAAAGTCAAAAAGAGCAAATCTGTTCAACCCCCATCGACGAATATTCGCGATTTAAAACACGCACACATGGTGGAGAAAATCCCCCCGTATCTCGGGGGTCACGGTCTACTTCCTAAGCCACTCCTCCAAGCAAAAACAGACGAGCGCCCGGCTTAAAAAATCATTTAAAAAAATACACCTTTCACTTTGATTTAAACATTTCCCTGCCTCATTTGGCGCGGCCGTTTTTTCCAGACGCCTCGGACGGCAGACGGCCCGCGTCTGGCGCGAGCTCGCGCCAAGTGGAAACAGAAGAGGCACGTTTGAATTATGGAATGTTTTTTTTTTTTGCCTTTGAGAGAAAAGAAAAGGAAAAGGGAGGCTATTAAGGCGAGCGATGGGGACAGACAGCACGAGTCAAGGGACCAACGTCAGGATGCTTTTACACTTTAACAAGCAGCCAATCGCTGTTGTCGGTCGACTTCCCCTAATGGGATTCTCCGCTTACGGGAATTGTACGCTAATAGCGGTGTACGGCATGCTAATTGCTACATTTCATCTCAGGGGAGGCTAAGAAGGAGAGTAATTAGGCGCTCCTATTAATTCTAAACAGAAAAACAAGATGATTGCAATGAAGCATTCACCGGGAATTTAGTAGCATTATGGAGAAAATGGAGAATTATGATGATGGAAGGCTTTTCATCCTTTATTGGGGACATTTTTGATCCACGTTTATGGACATTTTGGGGTTTGAGGCGTTCATATCGGTTCAATTGTGTTACTTATTTGCCAATGGGTAATCGCGACTTTAATGTCATTATTTTTTTTGTCTCATCCATGTTTAATTAGAAGGAAAATTAATTCAATTTGAAAAGAACAGTCGCATATTTTTTTTTCAATTGGAATTTCATTATGTTTCATAAAGATGTCTCATTAGTAATCAAAAAAAGATCTGCTTTTGTAATGTAATTATTCATTTTTAGTATTAACTCATTGGCTACCGTTGATGGCAACAAACGACCAAATCATTTTGAGTGGAAGCAAACGTTCCACTGGTCCATAAACTTTATATTAGATATCAATTTAGTTATTGGATTAGATTGGATAACTTTATTCATCCCGTATTCGGAAAATTTCGTTGTCACAGTAGCAAGAGGGTGAGAATACAGACACAGAAAAAGACATTTTAGACATAAATAGATAGGTAATAAGTAAGTTAGTAAATAAATACATGAATAAACATATAAATAAATAAGCATGTTATATATGTATATATATATATACACGCATACATACACATACATACCTATTTATAAATGTATATATACATACATACACATAGATGTACATGTATACATACGATAAGTGTTAACACAGCCATTTTTTTGTTAAAGAGCCTGACAGCTTGCATTATTTTTGTGATTTTTTTTTTCAATTCATTAACATTATATAACACGAACATTATAGTGAGATAAAGAGTTATTAGTACAATAGGTGTCACTGTACTAATAACTGTTTATCTCACTATAATATTCGTATGGCTTTGTTCAAATTGGAGAAAAAAGACATTTGAATGTTTTTTTTTCTTAATGCATTTCTGAGATTTCAGATCAGGACTCGATATTAGAACACCTCAAAATCAGGTGACAACATGTGATCGTGACATCCCTGGTCATTAACATGTCCAATCCAATTAGAGCGAAAGGGCTGACAAGCATCATTTTGTCGCCAATCAATGGCAAACCAAATGAGTTGAACGCGTGCCCTATAAGGGGGTTCACTCATGGGTTACTTAGGTTATTTACGCTGTCCGTGGGGTTTGGCGATCAACTCGCCGTCCAAATACTAGACACGCTAGCGGGCGACCGGCAGACACGCTTTTTGATTGGCCCAAATGAGAGGACAGTTGCGGGGTGACGCTTTAAGTGGAGTGTTTTCGCTGTCAAATCAACCTTGAACGCTTTCCTCCTCGCAAGGCCGCGTGCCGGCCAAGGCTTATTTGCGTGCGGCGTCCCTATAATTAGCCCTTGTTTTTTGAGTAACGCTCGACCCGTTGTCTTTGTGACAAATTTGATGCAAAGGCTGCTTCATTAGGGCCTCGATTGGATTCAATGTGGCGGAAATTCCGATTAGGAAAGAGGATCTGAAGATTGAAAACTTACTCCGGCGTCTCCAAAACATGCTTGATTGAACGTATCAAATTGTCTCTGAGAGAGTGTGAATTGTTGTTTACTCCTGCGATTGGTCGCCAACGGATTTGGACCCCGAGAACCTAGTGAGGATAAGCGGTCCTTTCCTTTCAATTTCCTCTTGATGGCGATTCAGATGGTGATCTGTAGAATGTTACATTATAGATTGTATTAGGATTCAAATTGTGAAACAGTCATTTTGTTGCCTTTTTTTAATCAAACACACGTCTCAAAGTGGCGGTCCGGGGTCCAAATCTGGCCCACCGCATCATTTTGTGTGGCTCGGGAAAGTAAATCATGAGTGCCGACTTTCAAATTACAATGAAGAGTATAGATGTATATTACATTTTCTGATTTTCCCCCTTTTAAATCAATAGTTGTAATTTTTTTATCATTTTTTTCTGTGTTTTTAGTTATTAAAGGCTATTAATCCAGTTCTTTTAATCCATTAAAAAAAATAATCTAAATATTATATCTAAAATGGTCCTGGTTTCTAGGGCATCAACTTTTGGCCACGTAAAGTCTGTGTGAGCACAACATTTTTGTGTGTGTAATATTAGGAGATTGAAGTCATAAAGTTATGCGATTAAAAACATGACATGCCTTATTTTTGCATCAGGGTCCGCAGACATCAACTTTTAGCGGCTCACGGCTAAACGGTCTACATTTTGGAGTTTATTAACTCGTTGATTGGTCTAGTCCAGTGTTTCCCAAGCTTTTTTCATCTGCGGCACACACCACCACCATCTGGGTGGCCAACATGTGGCTCTCGAGCCACGTGCGGCTCCTGGCCAGAAGGAATGCGGGCTGCTCTTTGCCCCATTTCGTGTTTCTCTTATTTTTCTTCTCTTAAAACACACTCAAATTCATCAGGCCCCATTAAAAACTAATTATAAATTCTCTATTTCTTTGTTTTGTAAGGGGAAGAAAGTATTATGGTGAATCTTATGGTTTTAAATGTGTGTTTTTGTATGAGTGTGGCTCTTTGACTCTCACAGTTGAACATTTTGCTCTTTGTGGCTTAACTTGTTAGCCACCCCTGCGCTAGCTATTGTACAAAGACGGCAATGAATGATTCCATCTACAGTACGCGAGATGGGAATCTAACCCGATCGCTTTAGTCTATTATTGCTACTCTGGAAGTAGATGAGGAGCCGAGTCACACTTGATGAGTCACACTCGTCTCTCCTCTCTCTGGGCTCGTGTCTTCGTCTTTTTCCCTTCTTTTCTCAGAAAGGAAAAAGCCCGCAGAGAGGGAGTCACCTTCTGCTTAAAATACGCACGGGCTCGTGGGCGCTGGAAGTCAGACGTCCACCTCCCTTCGACTCGTTCAGCTTCACGCGTCGGCACGCCGCCGGTCGTAATTGGCTCGCTGGGAAGTGCGCTTTGACGCTTTCGAGGGAGACTGGATAGCCCAGCTAAAAAAAAAAGTGGCTCATTACCCTTTGGTGATGGAATTTGGACATTTTATTATGAAATTCGTAGAAGACAAAGGCTTATTGCGGCCCGTGGGAGCAGTTAGTTAGTTAGTTTCTACATCCAATTGAAGGATTAGTGTTGCCCGTGTCTATTTTGGGATGGGAAATTTTTGAAAATTATATATAAATTATTTTTAAGTAAAATGAAGGAATTGGAGGATTCATTTTTGGAAAAAAAACTAATTCTTTAAATTGTAAATGCAAAATAATTAAATAATATATTTTTAAAAAAGGAGTAAGGAAATAGAAATGATTCTAAATGAATATAATCTTTAAAAAGTCTTCCAAAAATAAGTTGGGGTAATTTTTTTTTTAAAAAGGAGTAAGAAAATAGAAATGATTCTAAATTAAAATAATCTTTAAAAATCTTCCAAAAATAAGTTTGAGTAGAATAAATTAAAATAAAAGGAGTAAGAAAATAGAAATGATTCAAAATGAAAATAATCTTCAAAAATCTTCCAAAAATAAATTAGAGTAAAATAAAAAAAATAAGCAAAAGGACATATTTGTTTGTGCTTTGCTCTGGAAATTTTTCTCTTTGTTTTGTGACTCATTAGCTGCCATTTACAGTCATAGACGTCCAATCCATTTACCTGGGAGGGGTTAGAAGCAATCCCAATATATCTGATTTGATATCAATGTCCTTCTTTCTTCTAATTTTAATCTCCACCCATCCTAAACCATGCAAAGAATATTTTCACATGGAAAAAAAAATTGATGGATGAACACATCGTGTCGCTAAGCATGTGATTTTCCGGCGTGCGAGCGCTGGGGAACTACAAAGGCGTGTCAGACAATCTGTTTCCAAGACGGGGAGGGGAAAGACATGCTCGTTAAACATATGGAGACTCCTTGGGAATTCCCAATGGCAGGTGTAAACACGGCGGGGAGGTGGGGAATCACGACTTCTAAATGTCCTTTTTAACAATGAGCGCACGTCTTTGTTCAACGCGAGCACCTTTTAATTAAAACAATATTCAGTTCAAAGTTGGAGCGGCGAAGGGGGATTTTCAAGGCGCCGTCAGGTAGCACGGCGTCCGTCAAACGGCCCCTCGGAAACAAGACGTGACATTTTAAAGAACGTTCGACAGCTGCCGCGCCGAAAAGCCGAGTAGCGAGTTGACCTTTTTTGACGACGGCGACGCCCCTTGACTGCTTTGTGCTTTGCCATGCATATATAGAGAAAAGAATGGGGGGGGCTTGCTTGCAGAAATTTATTTTAAAATGTCAAGTCAAGTCATCTCAGGTTATGGTTTGGAAAGCTGTGAATGTTGAAAAGCTTTGCTACTTTAGCCTTTCAGAGTCAGTTTTTAGGCAAAAAAAATGCTAACGTTGACATTTTGTAGTAAATACAACTACAAACGTACCCCAATTCAATCCAAATGTTCCATTTTTGTGGAGGGGTGATATAGGAGTAAGTGGGACCATAATTTGGGAGCAAGGATCGGTCGCTGTGTCCATTTATTATTATTATATTCACACATAAGTACATGTTGTAAATCCTCTGATTTGTTATTGGGTTGATAAATGAAACCTGATTAAATTGCGACCGTAAAAGTGCCACTTCAGACATCAGATATTTCCGTTTATGCGCGTTCATGTCTCAATCAGTGGTGTCGTTTTTTTACCCTTCCCTCCAACCAAAACCCTACTGATTATGAATTAGTAAAACTAAATAATGCCCTCTCTAGTCTGTATATATATGTACATATATATGAAATGAGCAATTCTAATGGTGGCCGTCGTTTTGTTCCCGTATTTGCAAACAATTTGAGGACAGCTGTGCCTTTCCGTGTCTCACTGCTGGGATTGGACAGCCAGTCCAGAAAACCTGGACGGATGTGGCCACTTTTTTTTGGCTCTGTCATCACGTCCCCCAGGTCTTCGTTTGACGTAATTTATTCGGCAGCGTTTCTCGAAGCCATCTGTCCTCGTGACCCGTCAACCAAAAAGCCACGTTGGCAGCCGCCGAGCCGAGCGCTCAAACGCTCACGTCGCCGTTCGTTGCCACTTACCTACTCCGTGACGACGGCGGCGGCGTACCGTGGGCGACAAACACATAAAGGATGAAGGCGTGCCACCAGCGACCTTTTCCATTACTCCACTACCAGCGAAAGTCGGTCATGTCGTCGGGAAGTGGATGTCTGTCGCCCGCGGCGCTTCACGTGGTTGCGACCCGTGTTTCATTATACACTGACTCACGGAGAAACGTTAATCCTTCATAAGTGACAAATAATGGCGGACAAAACCATTTGACGACATCGGAACGGTCACATCCATCATTTTAATGTTGAAAACCGTGACTGTAGGGCCTTTTTTTGTGGGGAACAGCCGCAACGCAGAGTCCGGAACTTCAGTCCGTTATAGCACGTTCGTCATCTTGGTGACAGGAAACTCTTGACGTCAAGATGACTGCTATCTCATCCCACTTCTAGCTGCTCTCTTTAAGCCTCAAGTGGGATTTAGTGTAGATGTATATGTGACGCTACTGAAAACTGAAAAACACATCTCTAAAAATGTGACAGTCACATACCTGGCAACCTTGGCCAATTGCTCCCCTAATGATTGCTATTCCCCTTTTAAGCAGTAAAAAACAGTACAAATGCAACATGGTACATATTTACACACATAGGGCGCACTTAAAAGTCTTTTCTCTAAAGTGGACAGGGTGCCCAATCAGTTTGCACTAAATTCAAGATTCTGTAGACTCTGACAGCTTGACTGTGCTATATTTATATAGTGAAAAGAAAGATCATGCTTAAAGCATGACAATATTAGCATGACGTTTTCCACTGCTACAACGAGACGATCCGGATTTGAGCCGAAATGGGTAAAACCAGATTGGTTTAAAAAAAACGTACTTAAAAAAAAATCCTGTACAAAAGTTGTTATGCGGCGTATAGAATTTGAAATGATCAAAAAAACGTATCAAATGCAAGTTGACAGGTATAGAGTCAGAAAGACAATTAAGGGCCGCCTATTGACGACGAATGATTGCTGCCGAGGTCCCTGCCGAAATGGATTGGGCATTTAGGTCCGTCAGTGTTTTTGAAAGATTTGCGTCGCTGGCTAAAATCTTCTGAAAAAAGGGCGTATGTTTTCATTTTTTGTTGAGGGTGACAGACTTGACTTAAATGGTGACTTTGTTCCTAAATATTTGAAAAGAAACCGTTGTTTTTTGTGCATGTAATGTGAAACTTTTGTAGTTTAAGTACAATTAAATTTTAATTCGTGCACTAAAGTTGCATGAAGATTTAATTGAGTCAGTCTTACTCAGCGTACCATTGGATCGGATCTCCCCCCAGGGTGGAGAATATGCGAAAATATGAAAATTGAATTGGCAAAATTCCTTCAGTGGCCATGACGGCCCGACCATTTAGCATCCGTATAAAAGGTTGTAAATCTTACTAGTGAGTGGAGGTGGTCCCCCAAACCCCAAGGGGGTTTCAGGGCAATTTCCTCAAATGAAAAGACAATTGTGCAAAAAAAGAGTGTCTCATCTGGACTGCCAAATCCAGGTGGAGTTGAGCGAGCATTAATAGATTTAAAGGATGTTAGGTGGCGGCTGTCTGCCAGCCGTTTTCAGCCTTCCCATAATCCCCTCTGGTTAGCACATCAAATAAAGCCATTTTGCGTGGAATGGAGCAGGTGTCAGCTCATGGCCGACACCTGCCGTTTTGTCAATTCGCTGACCGTCCCTCTGTGCTCCAGTCGCCATCCAGCTGGGGGAGGATTATCTGTCTTAATCCTCCGTTACGCTTTTTTCTATTTTTTATTTATTTTTTGCAATCTTATGATGCGTCCAGGTCGGCTGCGTTTTTTTGCGCGATCGCCTGCCATACCGTTTCTGTTATTCCCAGAAGCTAACATAATTAAAACAGAGCTGTTCTATATTCGATGTTCTATTGCAATTTTTTTTTCAAGGGTTGCAGGGGGTGCTGGAGCCCGAATCAGGGCGCGAGAAGACACAACCATTCACGTTGACTCTCATACCTAGGGGCAATTTAGAGTGTCCAAATAGCCTACCATGCATGTCTTTGGAATGTGGGAGGAAACCGGAGTACCCGGAGGAAACCCACACAGGCCTGGGGAGGACATACAAACTCCACACAGGTGGACCAACCTGGATTCTAACCCAGGACCCCAGAACTGTGAGGTCGATGCGCTAACCACGCAGCTGTCGGGCCGCCTGAAATGACCTCTATATGGTCTTTATCTTCCGTATAGAGCAATTTTGTTGAGCTTTTGTCAAGTCAATGATGATGACAAAGCCTATGTCCGATTATTATTATTATTATTATTAATGTTGGTGCTGACCATACGAGCACATCAATGCGATAAAAATGCTTCCATTCTTTGTAATTTGATTGTTTAATGTCAATATTGTGGATTTTTTTTTGCCCAAATCGATGAATGCAGATCGCTATTTTCCCTCCTTGAAATGACAGCAGACTAATATCATTCCCATTGATTTCTATGGACAAGAATGAGATATGAGCGTTTTTGTATTTCAAGATATCTCCTTGTCTGGTCTCATCTCCATCAGACCGAGACGTCTCAATAATAAACTTCCCTCGTCCACTTAGAATCTATTTAAAGAGCACTTTTCGAACTCCAAAACGCAATGAACGCCGCCGCCTAACGCCGGCAAAATCGTGTTTGAAAACAATTCCCGGAAGCGGGCAGCTTTGATTGGATTGCCAAAAGGTTCTGGGGAGATGTCGGCCCAGCGTTTCTGCCCATTAAATAAATGAATTGCCTCCTCTTAAGATGTCTACCCACCAACATTAAATCACTAGTTCACTGGCGCACTTCCCAGACTCCCTTGCCAAGTGCTTACGCCCCACTGTCCCATGTTCGGTACTCGGACGTTTGGTCGCCGGACGTTTTGGTCGCCCGGAAGGTTATTGATAATTACCATTTAAAATTGTTGCTCAAATTCCCTAAATACAAATTGTGAATTATTATTTTGTCATACTTAATGTCCTATTAATTATTAGGCTAAAGAAAAGCTGCAAATTTCCCGTACTTTTATTGTGTTTTGTTGGAGAACTTGTTAAGACCCTGACGGACGTAGCTTCTTAAAGGGACAACGCATGTACATACAAACTCTAATACACTCACACGTCCGCTCAGTGAAACTGCTCAGGGCCATTGTTGGCTTTGATTGATGCGTAGGCTGTGTTGTTTTACCTTGTTTGGTACTCGGACGTTTGGTCGCCGGACGTTTGGCGGCCAAACGTCCGGCGACCAAACGTCCGAGTACCAAACAAGGTAAAACAACACAGTCTACGCATCAATCAAAGCCAACAATGGCCCTGAGCAGTTTCACTGAGCGGACATGTGTGTATAAGAGTGTGTATGTACATGAGTTTTCTCCTTTGGAAGGGACGTCAGTCAGGGTCTTAACAAGTTCTCCAACAAAACACAATAAGTACGGGAAATTTGGAGCTTTTCTTTAGCCTAATAATTCATAGGGCATTAAGTAGGACAAAATAATAATTCACAGTTTGTATTTAGGGAATTTGAGCAACAATTTTAAATGGTAATTATCAATAACCTTCCAGGCGACCAAACGTCCGGCGACCAAACGTCCGGCGACCAAACGTCCGGCGACCAAACGTCCGGTCACGCCCATGTTCGATGCCTTTGCTCCATTAAGCCAACGCCCGGCCTCGCCCCGACTCGTGTCTCGCCTACAGCAACTCACCCCCCCCCCTACCGTGCAGCTTCTCCTTCCTGTGCATCGCACTGTAAATGCCAACGGAAGCGCGCCTCCCTCATTGCTCGAGCAGCACAAAAAGGGCAAGTCGAGGCAAAAGCGGCCGCTGGCGATGCGTCAGTTCCGAAAGCCCGGGGAGTCGTTGCGGAATAAAAGCGCCTTGCGTGCTCAATGGCCAGCGCGCAAGATGATTCAGCCCCGTCATTATGTAGTACAATCAAGCCAACGGGGATGCCGCCCTCTTTTTGATCGCTCTTTACTATACTCCCCCGCACTCGTTGCCATCAGACAGGTGCTAAATGCCTGGGCGAGGCATGGCTCGCGGGTGGGAGGGGGATCGCCGCAAATAAGCATCTGCGCCGGATTGGTAGAAGACGAAGCGGGGGCAGGAAATGGTCGTTCCCGGGCCGCGTACGCAGTCGGGTTTAATATTAAATGGGGAATCTGAAGGGAGCGGCGAGGAAAGGTGCGAGCGGAGCCGCCGGAGGCAAGGCTTGCCCCACGCCCATCAAATTCATTTGCACAGAAATGTTTTTGCAAAGGAATGCCAGCCTTGTCAAAACAGTGCCCGTTAGCGTTGGCCTGTAGAAACGTTTGCTGTATTACGCACGGCAGGTTGCCAGTTAAACCTAGAATTTCCCTCAATTCATTTTCTTGAGACAGTTGCTAGAAGAAGAAATCTTTTTTTTTGCTCACATGAATGCGCTATTAGTAAGCAAATATACAAAAGTTTGGCACTGAAATATGATGACACCATTGTTTTTCATGTTCTAATTCGGTTATTTTATCAACTTATTCTGAGCCAAATCAGATTTAACACATTGTCTGCATAACTTGGTTCTTTTGAATAGACAGCCTCTAATTTGAGCAAAATCAAACTTTTACTTACTATAGCGAAACTTTTTCATTTAGATTTTAAACACCAGTACAGTGGTACCTCGTCATACGACCGTTCGTCATACGGAATGCTCGTCTTACGGGGGAAATTTCGATCGAATAATTCGCCCGTGATGCGGTCAAAGTTTCGTGATGCGACCAAGCCAGGTTGCCATGGCATTTTTTTTGGCATATCTTTCGTGTATAACAATATTTACGAGCACCGGATGAGCTATTCAGACCAGGAAACGCACAACGCGCATGCGCGGTGAAAAGAGGGCTTTCTGGGTAATGAAGTATACTCGTGCTCGCAAAAGTATCCCCGGTAGCAACTCTATCATAGGCGCCGTTCGATGGGACGCGAACACAGATGCTACAAGCTAAAAGGAGCCGCTAGCCAGCGCTCCTGTAGCTCCCATGAGAAATCCGACTCGGATCGCTGCCGCCTGTGCGACGAGGAAACAGAGTCGTCTGAACACTTATGGCTCCGCTGTCCGGACTTAATGACCGAACGCTACCATCGCGGCTTGGGCAACTCCCTGGATGAACTTATCCGTGTTCCAGTGGCAGCCCTAGCGCTGCTGAGGGTAATCCTCAGGCGCCTGAGGTGAAAAAGAAGAAGAAGAAGAAGAAGAAGATGAGCAGCGGGGCGATCGCTGATAAGACTGCTTGCTGCTCGTTGGCAAGTGGTCGTGCGTTCTCCGATTGTGAGGACATTTGTGTGCATCATTTTCGGAATATTTTGAAGGGAATAGTACGACAGCAAACAGCCCATCGATAGCGAACGTGAGGGTGGAGTGTTTGTTCTGTTTACGAGTGCCTTGTGTGGAGGAAAAAAAAAAACAAAGCCCCTCTCCCCTCGGCGAAATCCGGCCAATTTTAGTTAGATTAAACACTTTATTTCTATTAAACCACTCGTTATTTATTACTTTGTCAATATATGGCGAATTATAAGAAATAAAACATTTTTTTTCAATCCAATATCCTGTTTCTGGTGTTTTTTTCAGAGAGTTGGAACGAATTAAATTGTTTCCCATTCATTTCAATGGGAAACTTTACCTCGAGTTACGAGTAACTTGTCATACGAGCTCAGTCCCGGAACGGATTAAGCTCGTATCTCGAGGTACCACTGTAATACAAATAAATTGAGTAAAAGCCAAAAATGCAACTTGCCGTCATTCAATGCTGATAAAAACTGAATTTGACTTTTAACGGCATCCCGTATGACAAGGTTTCAGACTCAGGTTGGTTCGCGGGGCGCTTTAGATATAATATTTAGATTTTTTTTAATAAATGGATTAAAAGCCCTGAATATTCAGTTTTTTATAGATCTAAAACAATGTTTATTTTACCTTTTTTATATATATTTTTAGATTTTACAAAAGGATTTTTGAACTAAAAACACAGAAAAAAATGATTAAAAAATGACAATTATTGATTTAAAAGGGGGAAAATCAGGAAATTTAATATACATCTATACTCTTCATTTGAATTTGATCCTAAAACAGAAAGTCGGCTGTACAATGATGGTTTGCCTAACGAGCATTTGACCATCGCTGTTTTCTTTAGTTTCAGGCATGTTGTTTTCTCCGAGTTTTTCAATCTTATCGGGAAATCCCACCACGGAAAAACGCAACATCTTTTCATCCATTTTGGGGTAAGTTGATCTTTTTCTGATTGATAGCTTGGTAACGCTCGGCGACAGGAGCTGACCGGACTTTTGGCAAAACGCTGATGTGGCACAGACTTGCTTCCTCATCATGAATAATCAATGGCAAGACCAAAAAAAACAACTGGGAGGCCAGGGCAGGGGTCATCAAAGGGTGAAGATGTATGTAAATCCCCCTGCGGCCCCTTTCTGTGATGGAGCTTTAATCAAACTAATCGCCGCATTGACTCGGTGCTCTCAAGCCCTTTGAAGACTGCCGTATTAATGACACCTAATCCACCGTCTCCTCTTTGAGGCATGAACGTGTGCGGAGAGAAAGAAACGCAGTGGCGCAGCCTGACGTTTCCGTCTTTTTTGCACTCCCTAATTGAATAAACTCTGCTTGCAAAAGAGCATTGCCATTCCCCAACAAGCACCAGTTCCCATGAATGTGGGAAATGGAGAGTAAACTCTCACCTCAGACACTTTCAGCCCAAGAGTCACATCCCAAAGTTATGTCGGAGTGTCATTTTGTTAGCAAACTTGTCCCCCCAAAAAATCGAGAATTTTTTTTTCACCCTGGTCACTCCAGTGGATAGTGATTTAATGGTTGACCTTATGACCTTTAACCCTTTGTAGGCAAGTGACATTTCGGCAATTCAAAAAAATGCAGCCATTTGATGTGCAATTGTTGGATTAGGGCAGGGGTGTCAGACGCGGGTTGGTTCGCGGGCCGCTTTAACGTCAACTTGATTTCACGTCTGCCGGACCATTTTAGATATAATATTTAGATTTTTTTTTTTAATAAATGGATTAAAAGAACTGGATTAAAAGCCCTGAATATTCCGTTTTTTATAGATCTAAAACAATGTTTATTTTAGCTTTTTTTAGTATATTTTTAGATTATACAAAATGAATTTTGAACTAAAAACACAGAAAAACGGATTAAAAAATGACAATTATTGATTTAAAAGGGGGAAAATCAGGAAATTTAATATACATCTATACTCTTCATTTTAATTTGATCCTAAAACAGAAAGTCGGCGCTCATCATTTACTTTCCCGGGCCACACAAAATGATGCGGCGGGCCAGATTTGGCCCCCGGGCCGCCACTTTGACACATGTGAATTAGGGGAATAAAATAAACCATGTAGATCTTTTTAAACATCACGATCAAATGAATTGCACCATGAAATGATTAAATGAATCAAATAGTAGCAATGTGTATCAATCTGAACCTCTCAAAAAAAGCAATTTACTATATCAATTTAAGAAATCAAACAGACGCCAAAGTTGCGAAAGTTTAACTGCACGCACAATTTCCTCTAGAACCGCTACCAACTCGTTTCCCCGCCCCCGACCAAATCCGCCAACCCTACCAACGTCATCTCCAAATGGCATACGGGCAAAGTATGACCGCAATGTTGTCGATAACAATCAACGTGGGCTCCCGTTATTGACGTAACAAATAACAGCTCAGCAGCTTTCTGGTAAAACCCGTTGAAAAAAATCCCGCATTTGAACGCAAGGGCCCAAAAAAAAAAAGTCCACCCTCCATACCTGTCAACCTCTGCCGATAACTGCCCTTATAAATGATTATGATTCCCCTTACAAACCCCCCAAAAACCTTACAAACACCGTACGACTCGTACACGAGTCGTACGGTGTTTGTAAGGTTTTTGGGGGGTTTGTAAGGGGAATCATAATCATTTATAAGGGCAGTTATCGGCAGAGGTTGACAGGTATGACCCTCCGAGGCGGCGGAATATTCCCATCTCCGATGTCATCGCCCAATTAGACACGCTCGACCACTTTGCACCTTGGCAGAAAACCCCATTTCATGGTCTAATTGTCGCTTGCCGGAGATGATGATGAAGTCGGCGTCTTTTTCCCGACAAAAGGTTGATCCGTGCGAGCGAGGTTGTTGGTGTCAAAACACCCAATTGTTTTGGCCGCAGCGCCTTTAGTGGAATATGTAAACATTAGCTCGCTGAGTCAAGCGTGCCGCCTTCCAAACTTTCCTCACTTTTTGTTCTTTCAGGGTGGCTTTCTCTCTTGCTAATCCTCATTGCGCAAAAAAAACACACACTTTTACACACACACACACACACACTTTGAGTGTTGTTGTGTTGCCTGTGGTCTGTTACTGATCAGCTTTCCTGTTACTGCAGAGCAACTGCGAGACGCGAGATAAGGACAGTGAAAGCGCATGCTCTCGGGGCCCAGAGGAAGGGAGGTGAGACGGGGGGGGGGGGGGGGGGGAGACGGGGGAGAGACGGGGGAGACGAAGCCACTCGCAGATTTATTCGTTTGAAGGGCGTCAAGTCCATTAATGAGGGAGAAGAAGGATCTCATCTTACCTAAAGACGGGGAGGGCCGAGTTCAGGGGAGGTTGCCAGGTGTTGAAATATCAAGTTTTGCCTTGGCTCCTTTAAACCGGTTGCCAGACCCCGAGCGACCCGGACGCCAGCACGGATTAAGGAGACTCGTGGAAATCCCGACAACAAAGTAAAGAGGGGAAGGATTTTAAGCGTCGCAGGCCCGAGGACCCCGGCCCCCCCCGTCGGTGCACTTTGACTGGGCTGGCATGCGGCGGAGATTGAGCCTCGGGGCCTTGTTGTTGGAGTTGACGCTTTGCAAGTCGAGGCTCAGGTAGTTTGGAGCGCTCGCTGGTGGAGATGGAGGATTTTCAAGCGGGAGCTAAGGCGGACAGGGTCCCGAAGAGGTTGATCAGGCAGCTGACGTTATGGGACGGTTCGGAGGGGCCTCCCCCGCCGGTTGCACCGCTGACTTCGCCGCTGTCGCCGGGCGAGTATTCTCGCGGACCCGGAGGCTCCGCGTTGTTCCGACGTCTGAAACTCAACCGGAGCATTCGGGAGCGACGGCGCTCGTCGCAGTGTTACTGCAGGTACATTTTGGGATCTGGGGAATTTGGGTGGAGTTTTCAAGGGTCAAAATGGGCCAAAGTCAACCCACTGTCTTTAATTCATTGCACTAGAAATGGACTTTTTGAATCATTCGCCAAAATTAATTAGTCAAAGGTAAAAGGTCATTTTTTATAGCAAATATATAGGCTTTTTTTTAAATTAAAAAAAGTATTCACAGCAAAAAGATTCATCAAGGCACTTGACTGGATGAAAAATGAACTGAGAGTTCATGTCAATCAATGGTGCTCAGATAATTATTATTATTATGGTCTATCCGCAATTTAACTTTTGTACTCAAAAAGTTTAAGATTATTGGTTTTGGAGTCAAATTTCACCACAAATATGAACTGCATTGTGACATGAAAGATAAATTATTTGACCTCCAAAACTTTCTAACAATTTTAGTCTATATTTCAATCCCTTGTTATAGTTTGCATAGAAAGAGAACACATTCACCTTCATTTACAAGGTGCCCTGAATGCAACCTTCCATGGTCAACTAGCATAAATGATTCAACTAGACAAAATATAGAATCAACCAAAAAAACATTAAATAATACTCAGAGATGCAAGAAAATACGTAAAAACAAAAGTACGAATTATTAAAAGATGGCAAAAAAATGTCAAGGAGACACAAAAATACAGTCCAGGTATTTCCGTAAGTGTGCATGCGTACTGTTTCGGACTTTTGGTGACACTCAAAATGCGTTGACTTCCCTCTGAGAACATCCTGTTTTTAGGCCCGCAATGGCGAGGCTCAGTTGAGCAAGTGTTAGATGGCATCTCGGTCTCATGATGGTGAAATGTAAACAATGTGATAAAGTGCGAGCTTCTAAAGTATACGGATTCAAAACAAACCAGGATGTTTATTGAAAAGTAAGTTGCACAAAAAGCTGAACAGATGAATGTGGGCATTTACAGAAAGTTAACTCAATTCAAAAGTAGTCTTTTTTTATTTTTTTAAATCCAACAAGCTAATCGTGCACTTTGGTTGTATCCATTTTTTTGTTAATGATTGATACTTGCACTTTTTGCATGCCAGTTTGGACTGCAGGCCCTTTTTGTATTGATTTCCACTTCCATTTTTTTTTTAAATTTATTGCTTTGTATGAGATGAGATCTAGAGTGATGTTCAAATACTTATGAATGTGTATCATCGCTCTGAAAAGATGATTTTTAAGATGCATTTGGACCCCAAGGACGTGTCTGGGGAACACAAAGAGTCGGAGTTTATGAAGCAGGATTTATGCACGTAATTTTGTTTGCAAGCATAATGTGCCAGCGAGGCGTCATTTCCAGCCGCACGCTTCGCCTGTCACGTTTTTTCTACTCTAACACATTCAAATGAAGATGGAGTGACACTTAATCATGTCGTATCTTGTCGTGGCTATCAAACGGGGGGGGGGGTTATGACAATGTATGGATTGCACACAATAACATTTGCGTTGTGTTTCCTCAGCTTCGATTCGGAGAATGGCCCGTCTCCGGGACGGAGTCCCATGGATTCGCAGGCGAGTCCCGGCGGCTTGGTGCTTCACCCTTCCTTCCCCCAGAGCCAGCGGAGGGAGTCCTTCCTCTACCGATCCGATTCGGACTATGACACGTCGCCCAAAACCATGTCACGAAACTCCTCCGTCAACAGTGAGGGGTAAGCACTGATGTGTTTTTTTTCCCTTTATTTGATACGTTTTTTGATTATTTCAAATCGTGTATGCCAAGGGTGTCAGACCCTACGTGGGCCGGACCATTTTAGATATAATATTTAGATTTTTTTTTTAATAAATGGATTAAAAGAACTGGATTAAAATCCCTGAATATTCAGTTTTTTATAGATCTAAAACAATGTTTATTTTAGCTTTTTTATATATTTTTAGATTTTACAAAATGATTTTTGAACTAAAATCACAGAAAAAAATGGATTAAAAAATTACAATGATTGATTTAAAAGGGGGAAAATCAGGAAATTTAATGTACATCTATACTCTTCATTTTAATTTGATCCTAAAACAGAAAGTCGGCATTCATGATTTACTTTCCCGGGCCACACAAAATGATGCGGCGGGCCAGATTTGGCCCCTGGGCCGCCACTTTGACACGTGCTGTACGCCGTATAACAACTTTTGGATGGGATTTTTTTTAAGTCCGTTTTTTTTGTAAAACCGTTCTAGTTTGACCCTTTTCGTCTCTAATCCGGATCGTCTCGGTCACCGGTAACAGACGAAAACGTCATCGTCGACCAACATTGATATGCGCATGCTATTTCCCCTTTTCACAATGTAAATATAGCGCGTCAGCAAGCGATGTACCCAGAAAGTCAAGCTGTGAGCGTCATACAGCAACATCTACAGAATCTTGAATTTAGTACACCGACCAATTGGGCACCCTGTCCACTTTGGGGGAAATTTTTAGACTTTTAAGTGCGCCCCTATGTGAGTAAATATGATTTTTTTTGCTTAATAAGGGAAATAGCAATCATTAATAAGGGGAGCAATTGGCCGGGGTTGCCAGGTATGCGAATGGGTTGAACGTCTATCACCATCGATGGCTACGTCGAAGTTAAGAGGCTAAAAAAAAAAGCATTGGGAGAATTTGGAGCCCGTGATTCATTGATAAATTGGCCCTTTTGTAGGAAATCCCAATTTTGCTATTTTTGGAATATCAAATTTGGTCATCTGACCGTTTTATCACGTGTGTTACCAGCATCATCGTGCTTTTTGCCGCTCCTGTCAATCAAAGCTCTACACTAGCATTCTCTTTCAAAACCAAAGATAGTAAACGTGCATCGGATATGAAGTACAAAAACCTTTGTCTGCTAACGCTAGCAATATTTTCCCCTTACTTTTCATTCTGGGAAAACACAGGGATGGGATCAGGGTATTGGCAAAATAGAATATTTGGATAATATCTAATGAGGACATCTCCAGATTTTGAGCAGCTCGGCATATTGTGTTCAGTGTCATCATTGCAATCTGATTGGAGGATTATTAAATGCTTTGATCATCCAGCAATGCCACACACAACTTTTTTTTGACCAACTTCTTTCTCCCCATTCGCAGGCATGCCGAAGACATGATCGTCACCCCTTTCGCTCAGGTGGGTTTTTTTTTACCAACAAATAAATGTCTACAATTTGTATCCTGATCCTAATCCTAATCTGCCTTTCATCCTATTTTTTTAGGTGCTGGCCAGTCTCCGATCTGTAAGAAGCAACTTCACCATCCTCGCCAACGTCACCACCCCCACAAACAAGTCAGTTTTCACCGACTTTAATCACGACAGGGAAAATCAGACTCAAAATTCACATCAATATGATGAAAAACAACAATGCATCAGAATTATCGGCGTTCTGTAATCACACAGCAGTGTCCTGAAATTACCTCCCGCCTCGCAGTTTCATTATTTCAAGCAAACTGTGATTCGCATCAATAAGAGAAATTTGATATATTTTGAGGGAATGAGGGAGCAAATAGTTTTTCAGTCATGTTTTGTGTTTTTTGGGGGGGTGAAATGCAAGCGTGAAATTCGGATCAAACTGGAATGTTGGCCTCATTGTGTCAAAAATCGACAGAGGGCAGCAGTCGGCATTTTTTGCTTTTTTGATGTAATGATATTTCTGTCCACAGGAGGTCGCCCGTCACCAGCCAGCCTACCGTTCCACAAGCTACTCTTTCTGGTAAGGTTTGTTTTCAAGGAAAATCTCATTACATTTTTAAAAAATGCACTTAAATTACATCACATGAAAATGTAGGCAAGTCAAAAGCAATAGTTAATGATGTATCCTGAAACATTATTAATAAGTTATATTCATCTATTTATCTCCCGCATTGCTTTTATTAACTATAAACACAATTGTGAATAAGTAACACAAGATTTAATACAAATTAAAATAAAATGGCTGAATAATATATTTTTTTAAATTCATTTGAAAATGAAAAAATATTGAAAGAAAAAAAACAAAACCTAAATCTAATCCGACAAATAATAACCATAAAATACCATACTAATAATAACGAGACAAAATAATAGTTTGACTTACTATATAGCCACACAATTTAATAAACTGTTAATTAAGAGAGCTACAATTAGCTTTAATATCAAAATCTCTGCTATTGTCTCGTACAGTTTGTCATTGTCTTAATATAATATTGCAATTTAACTCGTTGGCTGCCATTGACTGTCATAAACATATATATTTATTCCTATTTTTTTTCAATCCTGTCCAGAGGAGACATACCAGCAGATGGCGCGAGAGACTCTAGAAGAGTTGGACTGGTGTCTGGACCAACTGGAGACCATTCAGACCCATCGCTCCGTCAGCGAGATGGCCTCTAACAAGGTAATGTGTGTCTTTGCGCAATGTACACAAACATGAAACGACATACGTGAACACCAAATACATCCAAGACAGTGAGATTATTGATTTTCTTTCATAAAAATCGAGATATTGCGCTGTTGGGCGCTATTGTCCATCCATGTGTGACCCAAAATGGGACGTCAACATGTGGGGACGTCAAGTATTGTTTGGAATTATTGAAGATGCCTTAGAAATCTGCTTTTTAAATCCAAATAATATTAGTGAAATGAGCTAAGTTAGTTGAGTTTAAAAGTGCACACAGGATAGGCTCCAGCACCCCCCGCGACCCTAAAGTGGTTCAGAAAATGAGATGAGAAAAGTAGAGCTGTTTAATGTACATCAAGTTCAACAATTAAAGTTTTTATTTATTATTTATCTTGTGCAAAGTTGAACTGTCAGTACCATATAATTCATATCAAATACATATTTTTTAATATACTATTAAGATTTATTTTTTTTATAATCTGAACAATACTTGATTTAATTGTGTTCTTAAAAAAACCTATTAGAAATAATATATTGGTTTTGGTTTGCAGCCTTGTTTTTGGCCAATAATTTACATTTCAGTCGCTAGTCATTAGCATTTTGTTTTGTTTTATAATTCATCATTTTTTTCATACATTTTTATAAATACATAAATTTATAAATCGCCCTTTTCTAGGAGAACGGTCACTATTACAGTGGACAAATAGGTGATCATTTATGATCATCAGTCGCGATTTAGACAAGATATAACAAATACAATGTTAAAAAACAAATAATAAACGAATATAATTACAGATTAGTTATGGTCCCATTGCACTCTAAAATGCAGTTACCTTCATTTCATAGTATTGCAATTTTAAGTCAATCTGGCTTATTTCCCATGTGATTCTTCAGGTTGGGGGAGAATCGCAGTAGTTAGTGTGTGTTGTGCTTTACTACGTCGTCATGGCAGTGCGGGCGCGCGCAACACTTGAGGGGGCCGGCGGTGGTCTGTGGTTAGAGAAGACGTGAGTGTGTGTGTGTGTGTGTTGTGTGTGTGCGCTGGCTGGGGTGTGTAGTGGTCCTGATGCTGTTGTCTTCGCTGTAACCTTGGTTGCTATCGAACGGCAGCAGGCTCTGCCTCTGCCATTTCATCATTGGCTCGCCATTCTGACCGCCAGCCATGTGGTCTGGCCAGGAACCAATCACATGGCAGGCAAAGCTCTCGTAGTAGCGTTCCGTCTTAAAGCGACAGGCCACCATTCCACGCTGTAGTTCATCATTCCAACATGCCGAGCTCAAGATGTAAACAAGCTTTGCTCGGGCGTCTTTCTGTGGGAATTTAGTTTCACCGTCCCTGGCCGTAAATTGTAGAAGCTCCCAAAAGTTCCAAAATGTAGACATACGACTAGATATTTCCCCATCGGTCACTACGCACGCACGCATAGTCGTCGTCGATGACAGACGTAGACGCCGTCTCGCCACGCATGCGCGCCGGGACCCCCAGTAGGAGCCAGCGGGCGCGCGCGGCAACGCTGCCTGATTAGCTTGCGCCAGCCGTCTACGGCATCCTGGGGAAAAAGAGGCGCGAGAGGCGACGGCGTCGGAAGAGGAGGAGCGAGCGAGTGAACGAGCGAGCGTCTAAGACGGCGGGGATCGCTCTCCGCCATCCGCTGGGCTCCGAGTGACGCCGAGCGGGACGCCGGGGCTCGGACGGTGGGACGGAGCAAACGGATCCGCCGCCGCCGCCGCCAGGACCGGGCCGGCCCTCTCGCATCCGGACCGTGGGGGAGGGGCGATCGACGCAGGGAGAAGGAGCCTGTTTTTCCCAGACTACGGCTACCAGGAACTGTCCCAGATTTGCTTTCCCCGTCCGTCACTGTTTGTTCTCCTGCCCGAGTCCCCTCCGGCTCCCCTCCGCCTGATGTTCCCGCTGCCGCCGCCTCCATTTCTGGATACGCAGGTGGTCCTGCGGCGCTTGCGTCCCAATCTCCCCATCTGGTCCACTTCCGTCATCTGACGCTCGTGTTTTTCCTTCCCGTCGTGGAGCGTCCCCGGCGCCGTTGACGTGGGCCTGGTCTCCGTCTCCCTCTCCGGGCCGGACGGAGCGTGTGCCCTTCAGACGCTCCTTGCCTGTTTACCTCCATCTTCCCTCTCTCGGCTACGTCGGCTCGACATTTGGCTCAGCGCGATCACCCAATGGGCTGAAATGTAGTCGCCACAGCATCCAGATCCAGGGGGGGCTCCCGGGCCCCGCGCCTTTCCGCTCGCCAGTGAGGCCGGACGGACCGAGCGGGCGGGCCGCTTTGGGGTCCCGCATGTAGGCCCCTGCCCGTCTACGCTCATCCTCGCCCTCCCTCGCCCCCCGTTCCTCGAGACCCCGTCTTCGGGGCAGCCTTCACTCTGGAGTGCCCTGGCCTCTCCCCACGGACCCTGACGACGCCCTCATGCCAATGGGGCACCTGCGGCGCCCCCGCCCCCCTCCACTACCGCGCCTCCTGCCTGTGCCATCGGCCCAAGCCCCCCGTCACCCTGGGCATGGGCGCGGCGGAGGCCATTGACCCCGCGCCGTCCCCCTGCCCCTCGCCCGTACCGGGAGGCTACCGGCTGCCCCGCTCCTCCAGCTACAGCCCCCTGCAGGGGAGGGCGGGGGCAGAGCTGGACCTCGGCGAGGCGGCCGGAGGCGGCCTGGAGGGGGGCGGGACCACGGCGCAGCGCAGGACCCCCTTGGTGGACCTGTTCTGCGAGACCTGCTCCAGGCCCTGGCTCATCGGCTGGTGGGACCAGGTAGGGCCGACGGGGGCCTGGCCGTGACCTTCTTAGATTGCCCCCCAATCATCGAGCGTCCCAACTGTGCGTGCGGAAGATTCGGCGTTAACAGGGAGGGAAGATGGCTTGTTGACGCGCTTGAGTTTGTTTTCCCTAAAGGCAACGTCACGTCCGCTATTTGGAAAAAAGACGTCAGCCCAAATTGCAAAACCTAAAGTTAACATTATATCGGATCCACATCAGATCAATTTTAACTGACTGTGATTGGATGTCTAACTGCAGGAAGGTTGTTCTTCACTTTCATTAGTTTTAATGATGTAAGGGGTCATATGCTAACATTATTGTGTCTTCAATATAAAAAGAGTTGATTTTTTTTAGAGGACTCTCTAGGATCCAATAAATTCCGATGCCACATTTGGAGAAAAAGGCCAAACAAATCTTAATGAGCTTGAGTATGAATCAAATCACGCAGAAGAGTTCCAAGAAAAATGTGCTATGTATTATTTTTAATCAAGTTGCTCTGAGCCAAAATTCTCTAGCTGAATGCTATGATTTGGAGAATTGCAGATTTTGCGTCGCGATTTTTTTCCTTTATTGGTTTAGAGAGAATCTTAAAATATGTATTTGTGAAGAAATAGGAAAAAAATCCCGAATGCCTTACAATGAGTTTATTTATATCCATTTTCTGCGAAGCAAAAAGCCTTGATCAAGCTGAAAGTGTAAACAATGCAAATTATTATTATTCTAAAAATAAAATCTTCTCTAAATAAATAGTCAATAGAAGTTACCATTAACTAGTTGAGCCTCACCAACAGGAATACAGACTTTTCTTCAGAGCGCCAAGTGTTCTGTCGGATTGGCCTACCTTGTCGTAGTAGCATACCGCATACGTTAACATCGTCATATTAATTGTGAATCTTCTAATGGCTATTAAAAACAGTACAGAGCAATCGTGTTAATGTATCAGCATTTTCAAACAAGAAATATAGAGTAAATATGCTAGTATTTTTAGGCTCATGATATTCATTTAATAGATGGACGAAATTCACTTTTTCCCATTTTTTTGTTATTGCTCTCTGCCATTCCAGTCACGTGTACGCCACACTTGCATTTCATGAGAGACAATGGCGTGGATGTATGCTGCGTTTGGGCCCAAGTGTCACGTCTCTGCAGCGTTCGCTTCGTTAGCCAGTGTCAGAGGAAGTGTTGTTTGTCCTGGCGCCGCGCAAGTGTCGCTTGGCAGCTATGACTCAGCGTCACAGCATCGGCGAGAGGGAAAGGCGAGAGCGAGAGCGAGAGCGAGAGCGAGGGAAGGGAAGAGTGACAGGGAAGGTGGTTCAGGGGGGGCCCGAACGCCGCCCGGCCTCCCTGATCTCGCCCGACAGCCTGTCAAGAGCAGCTATTTGCGTGGCCCTTCATCACAGTGAGTCAAAGTAAATAAAATGGCGGCGCGCCCGCCGTCGTTGCCGTCTTACGACCCGAGTCAGGAGGCCCAAAGTGAGGAGAGACGGCGGTGCCGTCGTGGGTCGACCTTGGTAGAGGTCACAGACACCCACCTACCGCTTTTGGAATTGTCACCCGAGCAAGCCGCCGCCGTCGCCGCGCTCGCATCGAGCTCGAGTGGCTGACTGCGAGGGAGTTGCCATGGCAACCGCTCGCTCGGGTTGCCTAAGAGATTGTTATGTGTGAGGGATCGGTCAGTAGGACATCGCATTGTGCCTTCGCCATTCAGACGGGCCGTTCTGACCTTTTTTTAGGGAAATTTTAGCTGTTGAAAGATGTTTCTTTTTTTGAAGTAAACAGATGCCATTGATGGCGATACACATGCAATCCATTGAATTCACTGAGGAGGGATGAAAAGTGCCACGTGATTGGACGTCTGGCGTCATCACTGGCGACGAAAATGGAAATTGCGTGGCCGTCGTAATTCGCTGCGTTATTGTGTGAAAAAGAGGTGTTGTGAATCGGAATTGATTTTCTCACCTTTTGGGAATAAGGACGCAATGATCTTGATGATGGGTAATTGAATTCAGACCATTTGACTCCATGAGGGGGGCTTTTTTTCAAAGATGATACGTATATGTCGGACACTTTATTAGGCACATCTGTTCTATTTATCCTTCACATAGATTGATGTTTTAATTGAATTTATTCATTGGGAATTGACAAGCAAAAATGACCACTTTGACCAAGACACAGCCGATTGTATATATATTTTTTATGTATCCTTATTATTAAACATTATTTTTAAAACTATTTTCATGCATAAATAAAATGTAAATTAATACTTTGTTAGTTAGCATTAATAACAAATAACATTTTGAATATTATGTTGTATGGCATTATATCTCATCTTTTTTAATTGAAGTTATTTTGACTTTATATAAGAAATTAAAAAAAGAGAGAATACGTACAGGTTTTTTCCCCTTTTCCAATTATTTAGAATAAATAAATAAAACTTTGCGTTTGACAAAAATAGGTCTAAAGTGGAAGGACAGGCTACAATTGCTTCAATGCCATTAATGTTCATTGGCCCCTCCCAGTCTAAACGGATTGGATACCGTCAATGAATTCTCGATAAAGCGTTAGCGGGAACCCATCATTTATCTCATCTAATAAAAAAATGTCTATGTTTTGGTTTCTTCTAGTTCAAGAGGATGTTGAACAGGGAGTTGTCCCATTTGTCAGAGATGAGTCGCTCAGGGAACCAGGTGTCCGAATACATCTCCACTACCTTCCTAGGTAAGTCCAAACTGGCAACCCAGGATTCCCTCGTAACGCCTGTCAGAATCCTATGGGCGACTTCCAGGCTGCCCCGCTAACGTGAAGTCATCTCTCTCTGGCAGATAAGCAGAACGAGGTGGAGATCCCTTCCCCGACCTCGAGGGAACGGGACAAGCCCATGTGTCACATCAGCGGCGTGAAGAAGCTCACACACAGTTCCAGCCTTTCCAACTCCACACTGCCTCGCTTCGGCGTCAAGACCGAACACGAGGACGCGTTAGCCCGAGTGAGTGCGGAGGAGTAAACAAATAAGTTGTCTTACTCTCCTCTCGTCCGGATATTGTTCATATCTAATTGTTTTTTTTCCCTTTGTTTGGTCCTGGTGTCCTCAGGAGCTGAATGACTTGAACAAGTGGGGCCTTAATATCTTTCATGTGGCAGAGTTTTCTAACAACAGACCCCTGAGCTGCATTATGTTTTCCATCTTCCAGGTATGTATTTATTACCTTTTTATTGCTTATTTATTTATTTATTGATTATTTGTTGTTGTTGTTGTTGTTATTTGTCCACTTAGTGCTGAATCTTTAAATCTCATTATTCTTGTGTAATGACAATAAATGCATTCAATTTAATTCAATGCTCACTCACAACCTGTCAATTTTTTTTTTATAAATGGATTAAAAGAACTGGATTAAAAGCCCTGAATATTCAGTTTTTTTATAGATCTAAAACAATGTTTATTTTAGCTTTTTTAAATATATTTTTAGATTTTACAAAATGATTTTTGAACTAAAAACACAGATACAATGGATTAAAAAATTAAAATTATTTATCTAAAAGGGGGAAAATCAGCAAATTTAATATACATCTATATTTTTCATTTTAATTTGATTCTAAAACAGAAAGTCGCCGCTCATGATTTACTTTCTCGGGCCGCAGAAAATGATCCGGGGGGCCAGATTTGGCCCCCGGGCTGCCACTTTGACACCTGTGGGTTAAGCGGTTTGGAAAATGAATGATTAATCTAAACCGTTGTGAGGAAAAAAAAGCACAAAATGCTATTTAGCATGTCGTCTAATATTGTAAATGGGCTAACACACTGTGGTTCGAACCCAAGAAGAAGCAACTGCTAACTTCTTTAAACTTTAAATGGATTACACCAAACAATAAAAGCAAAAGAGACAAATTAGACAGTTACAATTCAGGATGGCTAATCCTAATTTGCGACCACCGGCGGCAGGAACGAGATTTACTGAAGACCTTTCGGATCCCAGTGGATACGTTTGTCACCTACGTGATGACGCTGGAGGACCATTACCATGCCAACGTGGCCTACCACAACAGCCTCCACGCCGCCGATGTCACTCAGTCCACGCACGTCCTGCTGTCTAGTCCAGCTCTAGATGTAAATATCCCTTGATACTTCATGGTTTTGTAATCCGGAAGAAATTCTAATTGGTTCTCTGTTCCCTTTTCCAGGCCGTGTTCACTGATTTGGAGATTTTAGCTGCTTTATTTGCAGCCGCCATCCACGATGTGGACCATCCCGGAGTGTCCAACCAGTTCCTAATAAATACCAGTATGTATGTGCACGACACAATAGAAAAGAGTCAATGTTAAATCAATGTTAGCTGCTTTGCGTAGTGGTCAAAAACAAAGTTTAATAAATAAATAAAACATTGTTATTAAGATTCCCTTTTTACTTTAATATCAATGATATATTGGATTTTTTTAAAAATCGTACCGTACCCTTAAAAATGTAGTAAACCATGTTTACTTTAAGATATGCCTCTATTGAGATGACGCATTACCTGTCAGGCTCTTTAACAAAACAAATGGCTGAGTGTTAAGACCTATCGTATGTATACATGTACATCTATGTGTATGTATGTACATATTTATATCTATGTATGTATATGTATGTATGCGTATATATGTGTATATATATGTATATGTATGTATGCGTATATATGTGTGTATATATGTATATATATATACATATATATATATGTATATATGTATATATATATCAGCAACACGCTTATTTATTTATATATTTATTCATGTATTTATTTATTACCTATTTATGTCTAAAATGTCTTTTTCTGTGTCTGTATTCTCACCCTCTTGCTACTGTGATAACGAAATTTCCCGAATACGGGATGAATAAAGTTATCCAATCCAAACACACTTTTCGTACTCGCCACAGATTCCGAACTGGCTCTCATGTACAATGACGAGTCGGTTCTGGAAAACCATCACCTGGCTGTGGGCTTCAAACTACTTCACGAGGACAACTGTGACATCTTCCAGAACCTCAGCAAGCGGCAGAGACAGAGCCTGAGAAAACTGGTTATTGACATGGTGAATTGGGATTTTCCTATTCTTCTCCACCACCATACATCTTCTGTTCTCGATTCATCCGTGACAATTTGTGCGTGCAGGTCTTGGCCACAGATATGTCCAAACACATGAGCTTGCTGGCAGACCTCAAGACCATGGTGGAAACCAAGAAAGTCACCAGTTCAGGCGTTCTGCTACTGGACCACTACACTGATAGGATACAGGTGAGCGAACACGCTAACGCTCATTTGACGCCATTTGACTGTTGGTAGATCACCAGCTAGCGTCTCAAAGTAAATAACTGGAAATCGGCTAGTCTTTTTATCCCGCTTTCCAAGCGGAGGAGAATTTTTGACCGCTTCTAAATGTAGGTCAGCAGAAGTGTGCTGTGTGTGCGCGCCACAATGTTACATAATTAGATTACCAAGTGAGTTTTTCCTAGAATCCAAGTAGGCATTATTCTGTGGTGGGGGTCAACATGACAAAAAGTGCTTTTTAAAGTGACCAAATGAGGGAAAATGGTGTTGTTTGATCTGTTTCGAGGCAATTGATGACGATAGACGAAATAAACAAAATAGGAAAATCTTACATACTTTTCCACATTGATTTCAACATGTTAACTGACTTCATTTAGTGTTAAAACTGAGAATTGCAAGAATGTAGGCTGAAGTTAACCTTTTTGTGCTGACCATATTTACTGATATTTTCATAAACTGGCTAATTAAACCAGGGCAGCGAGTCAGACTGGTCTTTAATTAAGTCAACTCTGCTCTATCACCACGAACTGCAGCTTTAGTTGATCTGGAAGGCGATGTCTGACTTTGTCTGACTGTGCAGGTCTTGAGGAACATGGTGCACTGCGCCGACCTGAGCAATCCCACCAAGCCATTGGACGTGTACCGACAGTGGACGGAGAGAATCATGGAGGAGTTCTCCAGGCAAGGGGACAAGGAGAGGGAACGAGGGATGGAGATCAGCCCCATGTGCGACAAGCACACCGCCTCTGTGGAGAAGAGTCAGGTAAACCAGGGGTGGGCGGCAAACTCATTTAAGTCTAGATTAGGTCCTAAGTGCAGAACTCCAGTTGTGTATGGTGACGGCCCTTGGGAACAAACTATCCTTGAGTCAGGTGGTCTTGGCTGTTATGGTTTTGCAACAAGTTGAAGTCTATGCCTGCCAACTAGGCTGCCGTGATTAATCGACTAATTCATTGACCGCTTTTATTAAAGTATCGGAATACAGCATATAAACAGATATCATTCAAATTCATCCAAATCCTTTTTTAGGCCTCACCTTTGATTGGCTACAATAGATTAGATTAGATTAGAAATTTATTTCATCCCGTATTCGGGAAATTTCTTGGTTGCAGTAGCAAGACAGACAAGACACAGAAGACATTGTAGACCTAGCTAAAAAAAACTGGAGCCACACACAGGAAGTCCACAAGGTGGGGTCCTTCTGCAGATTGAGACTGAGGTTACCACACAGTCCCTCAGTAGTCTGGTAGTACCGGTATAGTACCAGTAATACTAGTACCAACATTGATAAAATGACAGTTACCCCTTTCCTGATTTTTTTTTTGGGGGTTAAGATTTTACTCCATTATTTCACATCAAAATAGGAACTTCTATGTTTTTACAATTTATTCCCTCCAATGAGATGCAGACGATTGAAGGAGTTTTCATGTAGAGTGTGTCCATGCTGGTACAGGTTCTTCTTACAATGTGGGAAATTGGGTTTCTGGTGGGCTATGAAGACTGGAAAACATTAGCTTTAGCATGTCTTCCCTCTGCGTGCAGGTGGGCTTCATCGACTACATCGTGCATCCTCTGTGGGAGACCTGGGGGGACCTGGTGCACCCTGACGCCCAGGACATCCTGGACACCCTGGAAGACAATAGGGACTGGTACCAGAGTACCATCCCCCAGAGTCCATCGCCTCCCCCCGTTTGCCAGGACAAGGAGCTCAACGCCTGCACGGACAAGTTCCAGTTCCAGCTCACTCTGGACGACGGCTCACAGGTCGAGGGCGTGGAGAGGGACGGAGGCCCGAGGCCCAAGGAGGAAGAGGAGGAGGACGTGGACGTCCTGGCCGAGGAGGAGGAGGAGGAGGAAAACGAGGACATCATCGAGGAGGAAGAGGATGATGAGGAGGTGGCGATGGAGGAGGAGGAAGAGGAGCGGAAAAGCGAACTGGAGGTCCAGTCCAAGAGGGGGAGACTTTCTGACACGAGTCCTGTAGAGGAAGAGGAGGACTCCTCTTCGCAAGCCGACGACACATGAGCGCCGCTCTGGTTTTGCCGAGCCCTCCCCTCACTTGCACATCTTTTTTTTTCTCCATCCCTTCACGAGGCCAAACCGAGAACAAGAACACCCGTCGTGAGACCGCAGCGACGATACAAACCTTTAAATCTATTTTTCAAAAAAACAAAAAAAAACAAAAAGAAAAAGGGAATCAAGAGGAGTTGATCACACAGCAACTGTAGATGCGAAGTCGTGAGCGTTGGACAAGCCGGTGTAGCACTCTGGCGCTGCAATGCACACAAAATAAACACGCACTAAGTCATTTTCTAATGCAATGTGTGTGCGCCCACCCGCGTGCATATATGCAGAATAACATTTGAGCATTTGAGCACCCCCTCAAACCCCCCCCTTCGACCACCTGGGCTGCCGTTTTTCCTGCAAACGCAAACTTGACTGTATCTTTGTACGTGTGCATTTACACAAGGGATCGCTAACTGATTCTTTTTCTTTCTTATTTTCTTTTGGAAAAAGCCATCTCTTAACAAAAAAAGTGTTTAGTCCGCATTAGCAAATCACCTTTGAGTAGAATATCCCAACAGGAAGCGATCTCCTCAGCAAAGCAAAGCAACTCTACTCTAATTTTTTTTCTTTCCATTTCTGTCGGAAAAGAAAAATAGACACGTCGGTGCGGGATAACGGACGCTGTGGGGGGGGGGGGGGGGGGGGGGGGGGGCAATCCGGGTCCCGTACCCCCTTTTACGAGGAGAGCGCTTAGCTAGAAGATGGCTCTGTGCCTTTCTGACTCACCAGCCTCCCCAACGGAGCGCTGCGGTGAAGCAATGCATCGTGGGATGGGAATGCGTATGCTTTTTTTTGTTCTCACTTTTTGATTGTCTCTGGTGGAAGCTTGTGTCCATGCTACTGTGGTTGGTCTGTCTGTGGTGACACGTTTTAAGCCGTCAAGTCTTCCTTTGTCGCTCTTCTGCTGGTATTACAGAGCAATCACCACCATCGCCACAAACGCTGACCGACTCTCGTTTATTTACTACAATAAGCCATGCGATGCTTCGCCGCATACGTTTTGCCTTTATTTTCTATTACGGTCAACGGGCGGGATTAACACGCCATCGGCGCGTCCATATGGCGCCATTCCCGCTCGCACTGTGTGTTTAACTCATTGGCTGTAGTCGTGACAAATTTTTACATTTTAATTGACGGCGGAAAGGCCACGGGATTGGACGTCGATCGTCGCGGATGGCAGCCAATGAGTTAATACTCTCATATAATGATCACCAAAGTAGATGAATGCAGATGATGGGAAAAGGAAATCAGGAATGTTGGTCTAGAAATCCCTAATAGATCTTTTTATTTTTATTATTATTATTATTCGTGTCAGACCACTTCCGCTCTGCCGCTTCACTTCCATACATAATAAAACATAATTAATCCCACTTTATCATATCCATTAAGGCACATGTGTCAAAGTGGCGGCCTGAACTTTTTTTTCTTAGTAAGGGAAAACATCTAATAATCATTTGTTTTTCATTTCAAATGGAAACATTTTTTTTTAGTTATATTCAATATTAAAGTGGAAAACCAAAAATATTTTTAGATATTTATTTTTAGATTTTACAAAATGCTTTTTGACCTAAAAACACCAAAAGAAAAAAATTGATAAAATTGCAATTATTGATTTAAAAAGGGGAAAATCAGGAAATTTAATATACATCTATACTCTTCATTTTAATTTGATTCTAAAACAGAAAGTTGGCACTCATGATTTACTTACTCGGGCCGCGCAAAATGATGCGGCGGGCCAGATTTGGCCCCCGGGCCGCCACTTTGACACCTGTGCATTAAGGAGTGAAGATCGTTTCGGGCGGAAGTGGGTACTGTGAAAAAAAGATCTATATTGTCCTTGTTATGGTTTTTGCCTTAACGTCAGAGGCTGTGTTCATAACCTGCCTCTATACGTAGAGAAGTATAGCAGATATCCTTCTATATTTATATTATGTCTGTATGCTTGTTTCATGGCACTGCTCATTCATTTTTAGTATCTGGTTGTTATATTTTTACCAACATAAAGAATGTTTCTGTTGTTAAAAAATGGAGATTGTAGGTACGACGGAAATGCATTTTAGTGAGGAATTTCACGGCCATTAAAGCGGGGTGCACACGTAACGTAACGATAATCGGTCACTGATTGCTGTCAGATCATCCTGATTGATAATATTTTCTGAAACTAAATCTGACAGTAAATGAGAGTCACGTGATCATTAGTTAACACAGTTTGTGTACTAGTTAAGAAAGGTTAGGTTAGAATTTTATTTCATCCCGTATTCAGGATTTTTTTGGGTTGTAGTAGCAAGAGAGACACAAGACACACAAGACATTGTAGACCTAGTTAAAAAACTGGAGCCACACACAGGAAGTCCACCTTCTGCAGACTGAGACTGAGGTTACTGCACAGTCCCTTAGTAGTCTGGAGGTTTTAAAGATCATCTTCCTTGCCTAGCCTTGCTTCTTCTAGTTCTTTTTGGGTTTCTTCTGTCTAGATCAGGGGTGTCAGACTCGGTTTGGTTCGTGGGCCGCGTTAACGTCAACTGGATTTCATGTGGGCCGGACAATTTTAGATATAATATTTAGATTTTTTTTTTTATAAATGGATTAAAAGAACTGGATTAAAAGCCCTGAATATCCAGTTTTTTTGTAGATCTAAAACAATGTTTATTTGAGCTTTTTTAAATATATTTTTAGATTTTACAAAATGATTTTTGAACTAAAAACACAGAGAAAATTGATTAAAAAATTACAATTATTGATTTAAAAGGGGGGAAAATCAGGACATTTAATATAAATCTATACTCCTCATTTTAATTTGATCCTAAAACAGAAAGTCGGCACTCATTATTTATTTTCCCGGGCCACACAAAATGATGCGGCGGGCCAGATTTGGCCCCCGGGCCGCCACTTTGACACATGTGCGCTAGATTTCCCATGAGTCAGCCTCAGTACAACAACTGATTCTTCATTTTATGTGTGCTCCCTGCTTTTTGGTGACGTTGTAGTCGGGAAATGTTGTGAAAAGACAAGATCTCAAATGTTCTACGTATCAATGTCCACCTTAAATTTTCTTTCAAATGAGCATTTTTACAGGGTAAAAGGCAAAAGAGTGAAGGTGAACGGTAGTGAAAGAGCCAGGTTCTGCAGGTCAGCAACCAGGATTTCAGTGTTGGGTGTGTAACCTCGGGAAATATGATGGGAAGAGCATCAACACAACATTCCGACATGCACTGGCCGGTTCACAAAAGCTATATTCTTTTCTTGTGGCTTCTTCTTGTGATGTCATAAAAGCTATGAAAAAAGTCACTATTTAATTGCCATACAAACACAATACTGTAGCAAATTGTTTCTTATTAACACAAAGATTATTCAGTGGATTGATTGCTGCCATTCTTTTTAAAAATGACAAAGAAAATCACGGGAAGTGCGTTTTCTTCCAACAGTTTGTGTACAGTTTATTTTTATAACATTTCTGTGGCTGGTGGGTGACAAAAAAACTGAACATGAGGAAATGCGGATATAGCTGTAAGCGTAAATCCCTCTTGTATATATTGTAATGTAATATTGCATTGTAAAATGATGAATTGAACAGTGCAAACACTGCAGGCCACAACCTTCACCTCTTCAGTCTGTTCTACTTTGCCTGTACTGTCACCTCTTTGTTCTTCAAATATTCGTGTATACCAGCACTTTATTTCACCAGAATTGCGTGCGTGTCGTGTGGTGGTCTGTGCTGGATTTCCAGGGGTTGCTTTTGATGAGGATATTGCTGTTTTACTGGGCCAAATTACGAACCATGTCGAGTCAAGCCGAGCCATTTGCTAATCAAGTGTCCACTTTAGATTGAATTTATTTGACTTGGTCATTCAAAATGTCAGCAGCTATATAGTAGTCATGCAGGATGTGACATGTTCAAAGATAATAAATGTGTCCTTATCCCTCTTGACCATTTCCAGCACTATTTCACCTCCTCTTGTTTCTTAGTAACTACAACCAATAGCCTGCCTGACAGGTTGGATCGATGCAGACTGAGAGTATTTTTGTTAGCTTTAATTCCCATGTGTGTGTGTGTTTCACAAAATGGGAGAAATTATTCAAAGGGGTAAAACAACAAGAAATGATTGTAATATTTGTAAATGACCTCGCTGTAACGTGTAAAATGTGTCTGTTATTTTTTATTATATTATTTTTTATGAAAGTTGTTTTCCTCTTAAAAGAGCCGAGGTGTCATTTTGTGAATAAAATGCATTTAATAAGCAAATACCTATATATAAAAATATGATAGTATAACAGTATATTTTTTTTTAGTTTCACTTGTTCGGTACTGTAAAGTGTGTTAGAAATACAATAAAGGTCGATTTTTATATTACATGTTACTTTCTGTTACTGTTATTTTTTAATGAATGTAATAATAAGGCTGGTAAGTATTGATATCATTTAAAAAAATATGCAGAATTTAAAATTACACGTCATATAAAGCAAGGCTACAGACGTCTCTGTTGATTGCATGAGATTGCTTCAGTGGTTTGAGTGGCAGCCATATTAGCCAATCGGTATGTACCAAAAAGGAACAATCCAATGAAACGACAGGAAGACTTCCTGATTTTTGACCAATGAAAAATAATTACTGAAAAGACTAACCAATCATATACTTGCAAAGCAGCAGGACATGACCACGTGCATGCGCAGTAGCTCTCTACGGAACTGCGGCGTCAGGTCAGGCTGTAAACGCCATCGAGTTGTCCCGAGGAAGGAATAAATAACGCTAAAGGTATGTTCGATCTTTCATTTATATCTCTTTTATACACTGCGACTCCTTTCTCTACAATAACACCCCGCTTTTCGTGTGTAAAACCTAACAGATTCATCCGTGTAGTGATTCTAAATCCCCGGACACGTAGCTTTGGGCTACCTGCTAAATAACGCGGATTAACATTGGCGTTTAATCAGTCAAATTTTTCAATTAAACATGGTCGTTGTGTGTGTTTGCCTGCTAACTACGTGTTACAGAGACCAGAAACGGACAATTGGCGATGGCCTGTCGGAGCTTCATCCCATTTCTGCTGTTGATTGCGGCTGTTTCTGCCGTGGAAGTGCAACGACCTCGCGGTGTCCCGTTGTCAAGTAAGATGGGAAATTAACTCATTGATGGTGGCTATTTTTTTACCAGAAAAAAAATATTTTATTAATTGAAACACCCACAAATAGTTTGCATGCTAAAGGTCAATATTGGATCATTGGAAGTGTGTGTTTGTGCAGGTCAATGTTGGATAATTGAAAATGTTTGTGTTCCTTGTCTAATAGAAAAGCAATTCTACGTGGAAGGAAAACCGTTTACCTGCTTGGATGGATCTCGCACGATTACCTTTGATAGGGTCAATGATGACTACTGTGACTGTCAGGATGGCTCGGATGAACCAGGTTTGGACATTCAGCAGCAATATGCCCTTACAAAGTCATTTAGATCCACGGTCTGACCCATTTGTTGACTTGCAGGCACTCCGGCATGTCCCAATGGTAGTTTCCACTGCACTAACGCAGGTTATCGACCAACCTTTATCCCATCGTCCCGCGTCAATGACGGCGTATGCGGTGAGATCACGTCACTGGTCATCCACCACCGCCACCTTCTTTTGGGGGTGACAGTAGATGTGTATGTAATGAAGTCATATTTACTAGAAATTGTGAAATTGCCCTTTACAGACTGCTGTGATGCTACTGATGAGTTTAACAGCGGTGCCAGCTGTCCAAACACCTGCAGGTAAGTGTGACCGCACATTTAATCTTTTATTTGTTTAAATGATAAATGCATTTTCAGAGGTCATATCATGTAAAATGCTTTTTTTTTGTGTTGATAGGGAGTTAGGGCGCCAAGAGAAGGAGAGTTTGCAAAAGCTGGCTGAGATTGCAAAGGAGGGGTTTCTTCTCAGACAGCAACTCATTCAGGAGGCCAAAAGAGGTCTGGAGGAAAAGAAGGTGTGGATAAAATGTTGCCGGTCTCTGTCTCATTTAGTCATGCATGATTATGTTTGGGTATATAAGTATATTTGCTCCGATAGGTCAAAGTATTAGAGCTCGAGGCCAGTAAGAAACAACTGGAGGAGAAGGTGGAAGCTCTGAGGACGGTGAAGGAAACGGCAGAAGAGCCCGAAAAAGAAGCTAAAGGGCGCCATCTCAAGGCCTGGGAAGGTAAGCTTTCAAAGTGGAAGCTGCATAATCTTCCTGGATAAGTCATTATTCATATCTAATTAATGCAGGGCTTCTTAAATAGAAGTAGTCACTGTATAATGGCGCTGTGGGAGACATTTGGGAAATGGAATTTTCTCGTTGGCCGTACTAGAATAAATTGTAATTTTACATCCACTGCAGTATCAGGCAAGTTGATGCACGTTACACCTTTAAGATGAATGCTACTATTTATAGTCGTGTTTTGTAGGGGAGGGATGCAAAATGTTTTCATGTTACTAAGCACGGAAATGTTGCATTCATTGTCTGTGCAGATCAAAAGGCGGCAGTGCGTGCAGAGAAGGACAAGGCTCGAATGGTGGAGGTGTTTCTTGAATTGGATGATGACGGCGATGGCTTGTGAGTATCAACATCCAAAGCATCATCACAGGCAATATGTTGACTTACTGTGTTTCAATTTACAGATTTAACAACCTATCTAGATTTGTTTGATACATTGTTGGAGAATATCTGTAGTTGGTTTAGTTCCCTTTTAATGAAACAATTGTCTTTGTTTCAGCGTTTCCTTGGCCGAGCTTCAATCGCACAGTGAGTTCGACTCCGATTCCGATGGTGCTTTCACAGAAACGGAAGCTCAGGTAAAATCAATTGGGAACAGCATTTTACACAGCTTTTGTAACATTTGGGTTATTTTTAATTTTAATTTTTAATCATTTGAGAGACCCATTTAGAATGAGAACATGTGGAGGTGTTCTTTGTGCTCTTTGTTTTTTTGGGTCAAATGGGGATGACTAAATTTTAATAATTGATGATTTGCTTTTTTTTGACTGCAGTAAATGCTCAACCATAATTAAGCTAAGTTACAGTTTTGGTATATAACATTAAAAAAAAAATTGTCCTACTGGCAGCTAAGTGTAGATGTCCAATCCATTAGTAGTACATTTTGTTAATTTGCGACCAACCCTCTCAAGCCAAATGGATTCTGTCAATGGCAGCCCACAAGTTAATTGACAACTCATGAATTATGAAATGTTTCATTGCTCATTTAGTTCATACGTTAATGCATAGATAATAATTTATTAACGACTGGCACAAAAAACAATGACAACATGGCTGTTTTCTTTTTCAGTAGATGATTTAAGAAATGAAAATAGACATACGAAAAGCTAACATGCAGTTGTCTTTACACAGGCTCTTTTAGGAGGCTTGGAAAAAGCTGATGCCGCCATGTTTGAGACTGTCTGGAAGGACATCAAAGACAAATACGTCTCTGAGGTAAAGAGCGCAGCGCCCCCTTCAGTCGAACTCTGTCCATTCAATGCTCAAGTCCGGTAATGTGGGCCTTAATTGGTGGCAGGTTCAAGCGCCGGTGGAAACGCCGCACGGGGAGGCCACGGAGCCGGTCGCTGACAATGAATCGGAAAATTATTCCGAGGGCGAAATCCCAGAGGAAGACGATGACGATGAGCCGGAGGAGGATGAGGACGAGGTTGATCAGGATGAAGAGGACGACGATGAGGCCGATACGGACTATAATGTAGGCTTTTGTGAGCTGGTGCACTACGTGAGAAAAGTTGATTATTTTGGCTTAGTATGTGTGCGCTTATCACACAGAGACCTCCCGTGGTGCAAGAAAAGAAGGATGAGGAGGACGAGGGGATAATGCCGCCCTACGATGAGGAAACGCAGACGCTCATTGATGGTAAGTCATTTCAGGGCTCAATGAGGAAGAAGCTCTTGCTCTAAAAATAGACTTTTTTTTTCAAGCGCATACCTGAATATCTAATTCAGCTGTGTCCAATTTTTTTCTCCCTTCCGAGGAGAAGTTTCATGAGAAAATAGAATGCAAGGGCTCACATCAAACTCGGGTTGGTTCGCGTGGGCCGGACAATTTTAGATGTAATATTTAGATTTTTTTTAAATTGGATTAAAATCCCTAAATAGTCCGTTTTTATAGATCTAAAACAATGATTATTTGAGCTTTTTTTCTTTGTAATGGAAAATTTCTTTTAATCATGTTTTTCATTTCAAATGGAAACAAAATATATTTTTTAATTATGTTCCATATTAAAGTGGAAAATGGAAAATACCTATGTTTATTTTTAGATCTTATAAAATGCGCTTTGAACTAAAAACACAAAAGAAAAAAAATTGCATTGAAAATATTGCAATGATTGATTTTAAAAAGGGGGATAACAGGAAATGTAATGTACATCATCTATAATCATTTGAATTTGATCCTAAAACAGAAAGTCGGCACTCATCATTGACTTTCTCGGGCCGCACAAAATGATGTGGCGGGCCAGATTTGGCCCCCGGGCCGCCACTTTGACACCTGTGCCTTACACTTTCATTTTTTAAACAGTGGATTGGAATCAATTGGGCTTTTTAATGTTTATATATATGTGTATGTCATGTAGGTTGCAATTGGTCCACGAGCCTTTGTTTGGACACCACTTTATTTTTTTTCCATTCCAAAGTAATGAGTTAAATTCCTTTTTTGTGCTTAGTTGTGTTTTTGAGACCCGTGCCAAAATGGGCTTCTTATTGTATAAGCTTCTGATTTTTTAGTTTTGTTTGAAATTTAAAGGTATACACTGCATAATATTTGAGCCAACCATTGTTGAAATGTCTCACCTGTATGACGCAGCGTAGCTGTATGGCAAGCCAAATTTGTTGGATGAGGACTTGTGTGCATTAAGTGCCCGGTAAAGGCCGAGTAATTGAATCCAACGACTTTGCTTTTCTAGCTGCCCAGAAGACGAGGGAGCAGTTTGATGAGGCTGAGCGAGCTCTCCGGGAATTGGATGATCAGATGAAGTAAGTACTTTACTCGGAATTCCACAGAAGTCAATTCCAGTAATGCAAATGTGCCTTTTAGTGATGCGTCAGGCTGGATTTCCACTTCGATTCAAATGTACATGATTATATATACATGCTAGCGACCAGGGGGAAACCGAAGGATAAAAAAAGGGGAAGCTTGGTCAGATAGGAATGCGACAGGATAAGATGAGTGTGCTTCATGCCCCTCTGATCAGGTGTATTATTTTTTTTTTCAATAGAAACCTTGAAAAGGAAACCACCTCAGATTTTGGACCCAATTCTGAGTTTGCTTACCTCTACAGTCAGTGCTACGACCTCACAACAAGCGAGTACGTGCCGATGTCTTGTTGCTTTTGTCTTTATTGGAGTTAATCATTTTTTGTTTAATCAGGTACATCTACAGGCTCTGCCCATTCAACAAAGTATCTCAGAAACCCAAGCATGGCGGCTCAGAAACCAGCTTAGGGTAATGCAAATTGTCTGGAAAAATTTGGCATGTGTCCAGGCAACTCACAAATGTTTGGTTTTAGGACATGGGGTCATTGGAGTGGTCCCGAGGGGGACATTTACACTGCGATGAAGTACGAGAATGGAATGGGATGCTGGCAAGGCCCCAACAGATCCACAACGGTTTGTCTTTATCTGCCCTCATAAGCCGAACCCCAAATATATGTGGGAAAAATAATTGGGGATTTGTATTGAAGGTTAAGATCAAATGCGGCAAGGAAACCACAGTGACATCAACGTCGGAGCCCAGTCGTTGCGAGTACTTAATGGAGTTCACCAGTCCAGCGCTATGCCAAGACCCCAAGACTCTGGAGCAAATGTTGCACGGGCATACTGAATTATGAGCCCACACAAATCGTGAGTACTAGTTAATTAAGCAAGACTTTCTGTACTGCAAAGCATGCGTCGCATGGTTTGTACTTGCATTTTAATTTTAGAGGTTTCCTCTCCTAATCGCGTATTTTTGCATGATAGTCCGAGTCTGTCAATCCCAGTCAAAATGGATTGGATGTCTAACTCTGTCAAGCATTGCATTAATATTGCCATTAAGATCTTTTCTAACAAGCCCTCCAAAAAGATTGTAATGGGATCGGAGACGTCCCGACTTTTTGTTGCGAACGTACTAAAATCCGTGTGCGGTCGATTGGTCGCCGGTCGATTGGTCGCCCGGACCGCAACAACGGGCGACCAAAAGACCGGCGACCAATCGACCGTGTACCTTTCTAACAAGCCCTCCAAAAATATTGTAATGGGATCGGAGACATCCCGACTTTTTGCTGCGAACGTACTAAAATCGATTAATAAAGCGCAAATTTCACTGAATTGAAGAAAATGCAGTTGACAAGGCAACTCGACAGTTTCACATCTCAGCATTTGATGGCAAGGAAACGGGTCCAAATCCCCCGTTATGGTTTACCCTTCTTTTTGGAGAACGAACAGCACCGCAGCAGAAGCCAGGTAATTGCATCTTCCTAAGAGTTCATTACGTTTATAGAGCGACAAAGATTAACGAAATGTGACCGTTTAACGACGTCTCCGACCGAAGCGTTAAACGGTGTTAAAATGCCGCACTGCAGTCCTCTGACATCAGTCTAGGCTATGTTATGTTCATATTTTACCATATGAGCGCATAATATGCTCAAGAAATTAAGCTAACTATACTAAAATACTGTATGCATGTTCAATTTTATGTTGCATGTGCTTTGTTCTGTAACCCATAGCACGTTTTGTACTAACTGACTAAATTGTCATGCATATTTTGTCAGATTCATCATGTTTCTGCTGTACATGTTTGAATTTCTGATACAGAAATGCATTGTTCTTGGCATTAGTGCTGTTGTTTTCCTCTTTTTTTTCAAGCTAATCCAACATTATTATGTAAATGCTAACTATAGAATAGCACTGGCCATGTTGGCAGTAAGCACTTAGTCCTCTAAAATACAATCCAAATGGGATTTGACATCTAACTAAGCAGTTTACACCCAATAACAAGGAGCGGCAAAGTGAATGTGTTTGTGCTCTTCTTGCAGGTTGTTCACCATGGGACCACGTCGCCGCGGCAACAAGAAGTAGAGAGAAGTGAACGGTTTTACATGTTTGTCGTCATTTGAACGATGCACTTCAAGGTTTGCGTGTATGGAAATGTAAGCAAAACCTCTGTTGCACATTTAAATAAACATGTTTTGATAATCCCTACAGTATTCGGAGAGTTTTGGATAATTTAAGCAATTTAATCTGGAAATTACCGTGAATAGAAGAAACCATTTCGGTAACGTTTGGCGTCGTCGTCAATGAGCTAATTTAGAAATAATGCCACCGACGATATGAAAGTCAACAAAATAGGGCTCCACTCATATTTGTAACTTTTATTATTTTTTTCTGGCATGTAAAGTACAAATATTTAAACAATTCCATGAAAAAGTCTTCGAGCGTCTTCATCTGAAATCCCAGTAGTAAATATCCTAGACTAAACTGAAAGGTATTATTTGTCTTTTTTTTTTTCTCCTCATTTGTTTCTCATTGCTCATTTGGTCATGTCTGGAAGTATGTATGAATGTTTGTTTGTATTCCACTACTTTGATCGTTTACACCATTTTTGTTTTTTGTGTTTTTTTTGAAATTTTGTTCTACCGTTCCAGGAAAAAAAAATGTAAGAAAAGCATCACTAATAATAATATACTGCAATCCCCTCTTCTAAATAAATAGACACAAAATACAGTTGGTTGAGAAACTGAAGGACCACTTGCCCCCTTTTAAACAACAAGACCTTCCTGCCGCTTTTTTTTGTTCATCTGCTCATTTTTTTTTCCACCCAAAACAAATATTCTTACACAAATCGACATGGATGCACTTTTAAAAATGAATCCTTCCTTTTTTTTCTGACAAGCGTGAACAGGAAAGCATGTTGTGAGGGACAACCGTGCCCCTTCTTCTGGATTTATGCCTAAATTAATAAGGCCGGAAGGGGGGGGGGGGTTGTCCCAGGTCTCAGGGGCCGTCTGAGCGGTTGGAAAAAAACAAGACTGTGATTAGGTTAAATAATTAAAACTTTTCATTGAACAAGACAAACAGAACACAGGCAGTAAAGGCATAACATCTACCACACAGCATGTATGTTTATACACTTCAATTAGTTAAATATAGCAGTGCATTCTTTGACTATGGAGAACGTTTTCCAAATCGAACTTCTAAAGCTGTTTTTTTTCCTAGTTGTCCCCCTGTTTTGTATTTTTTTTTTTTTTCCCCATGAAACAAAATGGTGTAACCACAATTTTGGCAAAAAACGTAAAAAATCTTTTTTTTACCTTGCAAATATAACAAAATAAACCATAAATATACACAAAACATACTTTATACGAGGCAATAATAATAATAATCATAATAAATAGTTTTTAAGTTAACAATAAGTTAAAACTACAAGCTTAAAAGTCGCCCAAATAATACAAGTTTGTCGGCGCTATTTTGAATTTTTTCTCTTTAAATTATTTTTATGTTGCAACAAAAGCTACCACAGACTTTTACAAACACAATCGAACACAGTTGGAACAGAAATAATCTAACTAAGTCTAAAATCGGCATACACGTTTAAAAACTGCAACTAATCAGATAATGGAGGAAATAAAAATAATAATAAAAACGTACCCAATTAATGCAACCGAACATAATCTTGACCCATATGCGTGTTTTCTATGGAAACATCAACAACACAAATACACTCATTTAACAAGTGAGTCCTGATATGCGATTTAAATCAATAAATTACAAGAGGAAAAAAACAAAAAAATGATATTCAGTCGACATGGGCTATAAAATAATTAATAAATAAAAATTGATGAGCTATTAGACAGTATTCCTTTCAAGGTCACTGTTCGGTCAGAGCGTTTTGAGCTTGCGTGGTCAGAGCACGTAAGGGGGGGCTGAGTAGGTAATTATGGAAATTTTAACGATCGGATGTCTCGTTTTGATTTCTCCTAACGAGTCGGTCGGTCGTCTGATCTGGTTTTTGTTCCTTTCGCTATTCTGCAAACCTCTTCAGTGTGACGTTTAATTTCTTTTTTAAAAAATATATATTTGTTCTCAGTCAATATAAAAACAAAGCACATTGCACTTTACTGTTCCATAGGAAAGTTTTTTTGTCTTTTTTGTAAAATGTGATTATTGTTGTCGCTCCAGTGGTGTTTGTGTGTTGTGTGTGTGGGTGGGTGTGTGGGTATGTTTGGGTTCGGGGGGACATTATGAGTGTGTAGAGAAGGCCATTCCAGGTTTTGTGGGGCTGGGGGCATAATATTGGACGTCCCGAATCTTGGTCTACCGAATATCTAGCAACATACTCCATATTTGGGCGCTGGCTAACGCCCGACCGAAAATAGCCGTATTAGTCCTGTTAAGCGAGGATTGGGAAATCGAAGGATGCTATGTTGAGTATTTGCAGCGGTGCAGTGATTTTTGTTTTTGGGAGGGACGGGGGGTCCATTTTAGTTGTGAGACAGAGAATATTGTCTAAATGTTGATTGGTGGTCTACTGCATCAAATGCTTCCCCATAGTGAGAGGTGATTTGATTGACAGGTTGTTTCTGATATGCCTTTTTTGGTACTCGGACGTTTCGTCGAAAGACGTTTGGTCGACCGGACGTTTGGTCGACCGGACGTTTGGTCGACCGGACGTTTGGTCGATCGGACGTTTGGTCGAACGGACGTTTGGTCGCCGGGTTGTTACTGTTGAAACCAGCTTTCAAAATTATAATCATGAGAGAAAGAGAGTGAGTTTAATATCTAAATATCTAATATCAAAATATCAACAGTAAACTCTGTCATAATTTGACAGCGAGCAAACCCGGCGACCAAACGTCCGTTCTACCAAATGTCTGTTCTACCAAATGTCCGTTCTACCAAACGTCCGGTCGACCAAACGTCCGGTCGACCAAATGTCTGTTCTACCAAGCGTCCGGTCGACCAAACATCCGGTCGACCAAACGTCTTTTGACGAAACGTCAGGTCACAGCCTTTTTTTTAGCAGTTAGGGTCTTTGTGAAATGTGTGCAAATAGGATTTGCTCGCTGTTGTGATGTTTTGGAGCTCTGGATTCACAAATGAAACGCATAGCGGAGATGCTCAAAAGTAAAAACTGAATGTACGGAGGGGGTCCTCAAAGACGTCATCGATAGCAGATTTGTATAGCAATTCGTCGGGATGTCGTTAAGTTTCACTGACTTGCAAAGCTAAAAATCTTTGGCAAAAAAAATCAAATCTATCTACGCGGCCAATCGTGCTCGGCGTTCACCGCAAGGCCGCGTTGTCATTTCAAATTTGCGTGTGTCCGTTTTGTTGCAAGCAGCGATCGGGTTCGTCAGCCGAGCAATGAGATGGTCTCCACGCACCCCCCAAAAAATTGGGAATCACGTGTCAAAGAGCCAAACACCAAGCAACACTGTACACGACTTCAGCAGAGTTTCAAAGTACTCCAAAGTAAAAATGCGTGTTGTCGTACCACTAACGGTTCAGCTTGACCTGTTTTTTCACGTCAGATTGGCTTCTTTTTGTTTTTTTTCCTTTCCTCAACTGTCAAGTTCGTCTCCAAAGCGGTAGTCACGGTCGAGCGCTTCCAATTGATGTGTGCGATACAGTGTTCCTTTGCCCCCTTTCCCTAGATGCCCACCCGTACACCGCATGCTCTTTCTTTGCTGCAAACATCAGAGGGTTTCAAATAAAACCATGCGATGTCCCAATTTTTTTTTTCTCCTAAGCTTTAAGAATCTGTAAAAATTCAGCACAAGGTCTTGTTCCTTTGTAATGTATAAAAATAGATTTATCTCTAATGTAATCCTTTCAAAGAGATCGTCCTCTTTGGCTAGCACAGCGTCATTTAGAAAAGCAAAAAAGCAAACATGTCTTGAATATAGTTGACCCTATTTTAATCTATGATCATGTGCAGATATATCGAAAGACATTAGCTCCTCCCCATGGTAGAGCTCATGTCTGCAAATCAGACGCGAGATATTTCCAGAATCACCACGCCAGTCGACAACGGAGGATGGTTTTCCATCCTCCGTTGTAGACAGAAGCAAAAATATGACATTTATTTGTCATTTTAATGCTGCTTGGGTGGGGGTTTTTTGCGAGGGCGGTAGTTCGGCCGTCGAGTTGTCTGATTGGAGGATCGGGAATAAAAGTGAAAAGCGTGGGTCAAAGCTTCAAGGACGACAAAACCTTTTCTCATGGAGGGATAACTAACCTTTGACCACACTGGTTTAGTCTTTTTGTTTTCAGCCGCAAATGTCACTTGCTGTTTTTGTTCAATTTTGTTATTTTGGAGGATTCTCCTTGGGGGAACGAGACTGACGAATAATAGCCAATTCTTCTCGAGTTCTCTGTAGCAAACATTAGTCAGTCTATCTTGTCTGATTTAGCTTCATTATTACCAGGCTGACCATATGCGCTACCTCAGTGTGCTAACGTGCCAGCTGACCATATGCGCTGCCTCAGTGTGCTAACGTGCTAGCGAAAATCATGGTGTCAGATATGTGGCTTAAGTTTTTTTATGTTTTAGTCAACTGAAGCATCTCATGCCAAATTATTCATTAAAGCGATGCAAAGAAGCACAACCCAAAAACTTTTTTGTTGATCTGACAATCGAGCCTATCATAATTCCTAATTTATCTCGTTGCCACTTAGTTTTAAATTCACATTCTGGTTTTTTTTTTACTCCAACCTAAGGATAGATTAGTAGTTATCATTTGACCGCACTATCTGGACATTGTGGGGCTGGGGACCATAAATTAAGGTTGTTTTTAATTTTATGAGATTATAATTCCATTTCCCGAGTTCACAAATCAAATTTAAACGGCCTTGGCTCACATGGGGTAGAGAAACTGCCTTTACACTCAGCACTTCCTAAAAGCAGGTCAGGAAACAGTAGTCAAGGTTTTTAGAAAATGCGTACATATTCGGCTATTATTACCACCTTATATATTGAATATATAGTTATATTTCCGATAGAAGTATATAAGAGAACACTGTTTTAATTTCATTTTCTCGGATCTTAAAAAAGCCACTGATTCAAAATGCCCAAGTGTAAAAATAAATAAATTAATTAAATTAAACAAAAATAATCTCCAAATAAAAAGTGACAACATCCTATCCAGTGCGATACCGGCATAGACGATTGGGGTAAAATTTTTAGGTTAAATTGCACATATTCATTCAAAATTTTGATCGTTTTTCTCTTTTTTCGTTTGCTCATCGTTTGCCTGAATTCAATCAAAGCACTCAGTACACATTCTTGGTCACATTCGTTAGACTGTCTCCTAAAAAGATAGCTCTAGACCCCCTACCCGACAAACCTAGCCACGTACCCCCTTTCTAATTCAATCCAGGCAAAGACAGGGAAGGACTATCTTGTTGTGGAAAGAGAACGGAAAAGCGTGTTGCTTTGAAACTCTGACTTGTGGATGCTTAACTATGGAGAAATTTGGTCATGTGTGTGTCTGTGTGTGTGTCAATAATGCGTATTTGCCGGTCGGTCTGTGTGTATTTTGCCGTTATATAGTGTGGATTTGTGTGCGAAAGCGTCAGAGAGAGACTCAGTCCAGGCCCATACGTAAAGTGATAGCACGGGGGTTGCCGAGAAGCCCCCCCCGTACAGGTCAAAGGTGCTGGCGCCAATGGCGCCTCACTCAGGCCTTGTGCTGCTTGCTGGTCTTGAAGGAGACCTGCAGCACCCGGTCGCCCAGGCGGTAGCCGTTAAGGCTGGCGATGGCCATGGCCGCCTCGTCGTAGTTGGTCATGGTGACAAAACCGAAGCCCTTACATTTGTTGGTGGTAAAGTCACGGATGACCTTCACGTTGGTGACGGCGCCGAAGGGACCGAAGAGCTGCCACAGGACGCTCTCGTCGGCCTCCGGCGACAAGTTGTACACAAAGATGCACCAGCCGGCGCCGGTCGGACCGGTCAGGTTGACGCCGGCGAGGCTGGTCATGCTGTCGATGGTGATTGGCGAGAATCTGGGGAAGAGAGTGGGAGAGCTACCATGGGTGTCATTCTGAAGTTCTACGCAATAGTCATTTCACTGCGCTATGCTAGCTAGCTTTGCTTTGGTGGCCAGCTTTGCTTTAAGATGGATAAGTAGTCAAGGGACACGCATCTGCAGCACAAAACGACCCGCTTTTGCGACAAATCTGTCTACTTATCGTCTCTGCTGGCCAAAAAGCTTTCTGCAAGAATCGAACGCATGAATCACAATGTTTTTTTTTTTTTAAACTCAAACCACAGTGTTGAAGGAAACACAGAAACCTAGAGAGGGATGAAAAGCAAATTAAGAGTCAAATCATACAAAAAACTGGAGCAAACAGACGCAAAAACGGAATCTGGTATGTCCATGCTGGTGAAAAAAAGGGGACATTAAAGCAACTGAAAGGACAATGTTAGTTTGGAAAGAAATCGCCATCCATTAAAAAGAACACCAAACCAACGAACAAACAAACAAAACCAAAAAAATAAGAAGAAGTTTAAACAAAGCCATGCCAGAATACCCTGCTATGATGGGGATACGTGATTGCTCTTACAAGCTGTTGGCTCATTTTTTAAGTCAGCAGATGGTATTCCGGGTACTTTGTTTGAGATTTTGGTTTTTAGCATGAATGCTTTTGAAAGTACACCCTTTTGTTTTGTTGTATTTTTTTCTGTTGTTGTTTTTTTTGGCATTTACCTCTTGACTCCGTAGCTGGCGTTTAGTAAATTGTCGAGTCTGCAACGCAAGAGGGAGAGTGAAGGGATGGAAAAGTTAGTTAGGAGATCTACAAGGCACGGTCGGCCTTTTTCAGTTTTTCATGTACGTAGCAAACTGCTGCCAGCTGGCTTCCGGAGCGCATCGCCGATTGCAGAGTCACGCCAAAACCGCATTCATTGGACCGTGACTTTGTTGTCCAATTGCCAGAATGGATTCCATTGCAGCGATTTGACGCATACCTTTTTTTAAAAAAAAAAACACTGTTCTTTTAACAGAAAGCCAATCTTTAGCTTGCCTCTTGGACTCTGGTTGAAAACTCATTCCAAGGAGGAAAACTATTCGCTTGCCAAAGCAGTTTTAAACCTGGTGCTGTGTATATATTATCGTTCCAGTGACGTGTTAGCAAAATCTGAAGGGTAAGCATGAATAGCAGTGATTATGAAAGTTGTGTTTCATGGGAAAAATCTGTTGTCTTACATTGGTTTTGAGCTGTTATTTGGATCTGGTCCCTTTCCCAGAGAAGGGATCACGCTGCAGTTTCAAAGAAAGTCAGAGAAAAAGATATTGTTTTAAGGATAATGCACACTTGAATTTTTCGACCACGCCATTCCCTTAATATCAGGAAATCGTGAGGGTCTAGTGTGAATTAATTCATAAAGTCACCAATGAGTAAAAAATGGATTGTCGCCGAGGGATGTTGTCACATAACCGTAGAGACCGTTCGGTCATTAGTGATATTCCATTTCTGAGTATAACTGACATTTTGGCATTGCTCACATAGTTATAAAATAATGGGCTGCGTTTGCATGAAAGACTACGCTAGCAATTTAAGATGATCAGGCTCCTAATGAAGGGACGAAAATGGAAATCTCCAGCTGCGTAGAGCTTCATTAAACCTGTTCACGGACCTATCCGACCGATCTTTGGCTAATGGCAACAATTCATTGAAGTCCCCCTTAAAGCTAACTAGCGGTGCGACGGTAGCTTGGCCTGAAAACGTCTATATTTGTTAGTGGCGCTTCCGTGGGTCGACGGGTTAGTACCTGAAACGTTGTGTCTGGTGGTGCAGGGGCCCCGTGTAGCGGCGGGCGGCGGTCTGGTACAGTTGAGTCAGCAGGGCCTGGCCCGTCTTCTGACTCGGGTTGTTGGCGAACTTGACGGTGATGGGCTCGGCGGCGCCCAGAGGCTTCTGTCCGTTCAGACCCTTGATGGCCTCCTCCGCTTCGTTTCGTTTGTCAAACCGGATGAAGCCCACTCCTCGTGATATGCCTGCTCCGAATAAGAAGACACGCTAATGTCACTACCTTGGCATCCAGGACCAGCGTGTATGGAAGAATCCCCTTAAAAAGTGACTTGGAGTTCACGGGCGCTAATGTAAAATAAGGCCTTACCTGTAACTTGATCCACTAAAATACGAGATGTGATGATGCGGCCGTATTGGGAGAAGAGCTGTTCCATGTCCTTCTGGCCCATGGTCTTGGGAAGTCCACTGACGTAAAGATTTGCATCGCGAATGGAAGCCGAACTTGGCCTGGCGTATGATACCTAAAAAAATACGATAGACACCGATTTCAGATTGTAATAACGAAGTGTATCATTTTTACAAAGAACTCCAAAACAACAGTCTTGATGAAGTGTTGTTACTTAATGACTTCACCGATGCATCTGTTGTTCTTAACACGTTTCAATTCCTGAATTCGTGACATTTCAGAAGGGCATCTGATTGTAAACAAAAAAACGTGTGCAGTCTTTTGTTCGCCGGTCTTTTGGTCGCCGGTCTTTTGGTCGCGGTCTTTTGGTCGCCCGGACCGCGACAACGGGCGACCAAAAGACCGGCCACAAAACAAAGTAAAACAACACGGGTCTACGCAACAATAAAAGCCAACAATGGCCATGAGCAGTTTCACCGAGCCGACGTGTGAGTGTATAAGTTTGTATGTACATGCGTTGTCCCTTTAAGAAGCTATGTCAGTCAGGATCTTAACAAGTTCTCCAACAAAAAACAATAAAAGTCTGGGAAATTTGGAGCTTTTCTTTAGCCTAATAATTACTAGGGCATTAAGTATGACTAAATAGTAATTTGCAGTTTGTATTTAGGGAATTTGAGCAACGATTTAAATGGTAGTTATCAATAACCTTCCGGGCGACCAAAAGACCGGCGACCAAAAGATCGGCGACCAAAAGACCGGCGACCAACCGACCGTGTACCAAAAAAACAACACATGTTGTTGTGTACTAGCACAACTTAGAGATAGCCCAGCGAAGCACGACATTGCGACTTTCGTCTTCGAGACAGAGTGCGTGTTGTCTGAGATTGCTTAGCCTGAGCTGCCTTGCCTTGCCGGGTAGGCCCGCCCTCTTTTCCTTTGTCTGCATCCTCCAGAGAAACAACCCAACTAGCAAACAGCAAACGCATCGCAAGGCTTGCGAAATCCCTGACAACCCTCCGACCGGATGGTTTTTACAAATCAACCGTCTTGAATGATATCTTTCCCAATGAATACAGGTGTTGGACAAACACCGAGCATCCATTGTGCGCACTGTGTGAGCAGCAGGGTTGTGCCGTCCTGTGATTAGGGTGCTCTGGATTAGACGGGGATGGAGGGAGGGCTACTTTAGGGGCGCAAAGACTGCCCTGTAATTAACCCTCTCCCGGCCTCCTCCACAGTACAGATGGTGCCTGAGGCCCATATGGCCTCTAATCCTGTCAGATCTACCCCCTCTACCCATCGACTGCTGCCCCCATATTACGAGGAACTTGCCCCACCTCCTCATCTCTAGTCATGCCTCGTGCTAAAAAAAATGAAGTAACAACACTACATCCTCAAGAACCATCACATCAGTGGACCCTCAACCCAACATTTGGCGACCGGAGAAGCCGGTTTAAAAATCTGTCATCTTTAGAAACGACTTAGCACTCCATTTCATTTCTTCTCCGACGCTGACATTTTCCTCGCAGCTGCAGTCCTACGTCAGAATTCATTTCTCATCCGTAGGCAGCTGCCGGACACTCATCTGCCGTTCAATACGAGATTCAATTTCTTTCATGATAGTGCTGCACTTTGTCCTAATAATCTTTGAACTTTAGTTGGAGGGGGCGGACGGCAGGATGGCTGCAATTAATAACGCGCTGTCTTTGTTTGTCCCCTCATCTGATTTAAGGACACAAAAAAGGGAACTGTAATTAGCCCCGATTGGAAGCAGATGGGGGTAACCTGGTCTGACCCCTCGCGCGCCACAGCAAGCTTTCCTAATGACATTTCCATCACAATAAAGCCGGCATGCTTTCTGACCTCTGATGCCTCCAAAGCCTTGTGGCCC